>NC_050198.1:33297890-33568132 GCF_004126475.2 Phyllostomus discolor | reverse complement strand
AATTGAACAATGTTTAAAATAAAAAAATGTAAAAAAATAGTTTGGAAAACACTTTATTAGATGTATGAATATGTATCTTTAATTTGTTAATATGGCAAATTATGTTCATTATTTAACATTAAACAATTATAATATTCAGGGAATAAAAACCTTAAAATGTAAAAAAAATAAAAGGAAGTGAACTGGAGTGTTATGTCTTTGAAAGAAAATTGATTTTTTTAGTATATTAAAGGAGAAATTTTTTTACAAAATATGAATATATACTGATAGGATACTTATGTAATAAAATGTGTGCCAATCTACATAATTGTGTTGACTGATCTGTGGATTAAAATATGCTAATTAAGTAAAGGGTTATTACAACTGTTCAAGCATGAGGTTTTTTCCTTTCTTCAAATAAAAAATTCTTTACCTTAAAAAAATTGGACAAAAATTATGACTTCCATATTTATCCTCTGACCTTTATACTTATTGTAAATAATTTTAGCTTGTTTTCTTGGTAATGTCATACAGGCATTAATTTACAGAATTGGAATGCTTAAAGAGTGTAGGAAAACAATGCGTGAGTGATTTGGAAGCAGGGGATCTTTCAGGGATGCTCCTAAAGCATACCATTATGTAAGTCTAGAGTTAGAATGTAGACTTAAGGTGATCATCTTAAGGACAAACAAAGTCAGGTGGAGGCAGGAGATAAAGGAAATCTTATAGTCCTTAGCTTGGGAGATGAATATAACAACAGAGACTGCTGGAGAGTCTGGTGTTAAGATCAGATTCCTATAATGTTCTTTCTTTCTAGGCATGCACTCTGCGAGGCTGCAGAGAACTTGAAAGTACTTTGAATTACTTTGGGACTTGCCATATCTTAGCTAAGCTGTCAATGTGGAAAATCACAAAGTAATTATGAGTGCTTTTACTGTCCTTCTAAATCAGGCAATAAATAAGATGAATCACTGAATGAGACATCAGTACTTTTCAAGCTCTTTGAGGTATACTAAGAAAGGTAATTATTGAGTGAAAAGCAAAGAGCTATCCAAGTAGAGGTAGCCTCAAGAAATACATGTGAAGAGGAGGGGACTTTGAACATATACTATTTTTAAATTGTTGGCATTTTACAGATCAAGAAACATAGCAAAATATTCTAACTTTGCAAACAAACACAGCTACAAAAAAGTACTTCATAGCTCCTGTTTTCCATCTCCCTCAAACACTGTTTCTGAGGAGCTTTTACCAACACTGAAGGTCCCACAAAGTATCTACCTTCTATCCCCACTTACCAGACCAAAAGCACCACCAAAAAATGGCAGCATGGAACAATTGGGTGTCTCCCTTTGTAGTGAAGAATACCATATGATCTCACCTTTAACAGGAACCTAAACAACAAACCAAAGAAACTGGCAAAATATAGTCAAAGACAATGAAATAGAGGACAGGCTGACAGTGACCAGAGGGGAGAGAAGAGGGAATTTCAAGAGGGAATGGGAAGAGTTTACAGGAACAAATATAAAGGACACATGGACAAAAACTAGGGGGGTGGTAATGGGAGGGAAGTAGGAAGGGATGGGTGGGTGGGCTGGAATGGGAGTAAAAGGCAGAAAACTGTACTTGAACAATTATTAAAATATCATTTTAGCTGCAGACACCATTTTTATAACACTTTCCCCCACTTAGATATTTCAAATTCTTTCCTTGACCACTACATCATGTCTAAATTCTACAGTTCCTCAACTTCAGAAATCAAGTGTTTCATAATCCATAATATTTCACTTCTATGTCTCATCAATTAAAATTCTGTTATGGCAGGGATGTCAAACTCATTTTCACCAGGGGCCACATCAGCCTTGTGGTGGCCTTCAAAGGGCCAAATGTAATTTCAGGACTGTATAAATGTAACTATTCCTTAACTAGGGGCAAGGAGCTCAGTGCTGCTGGGTAGAAACAAGGTGCCGGGCTAGAGAAAACAAGATGGAGGGCTGGATTTGGTCCATGGGCCTTGTGTTTGCCACCTTTGTGTTAGAGGATTCATTGTCTTCCTATGGAGTTGAAACTTGACACTTTGTATTTAACATTCACAAATGTAGCTATACAAATGTAGTACCAATGTTCAACTTCAGGTCAGAGTTTGTGATTTTGCTGAAACACAGATTTGATTTAGCATTTCTATAGAAACTGGTGTGCAGCACCTACACTCTTAGCTAGTCACAGCATTTCACATGCCCTCTAGTATTCATGGTATAATACAACTCTAGTTTTCTCCCCAAGATTCAAGGATATAGGTGTTAGCATCCCTGTTTTACAAGTGAGGTAATTGAAGAAATTACTGTATTCTGCCATGTATAATGCACGCCCATGTTTTTGGCCCAAAATGTCAGGGGAAAAATATTTTGTTTTATGGTATATAGATACAGAATTGGTACTGCCCACATGTAATGCACATCCTTATTTTTCCTTCAAAATTTGGGCAAAAAGTGTGAATTAAATATGATGTATTAATTTAACAAACATTTGTAAAGTGATTGTTCTGGATCAAAATAGCAGTTCTGAAGCTTATATTATTGAGGTATAGGGATGAAAAGAATAAAGGAATCTAATAAACAAGATGATGACAATGAAGAAATGCTTTGTGAAAAGACATCTAAAATCTTAAAAGAAACAAGGATGATAAAATGACAACATGAACAAAGACAAAATTATAATTTTGATCAGCACAAAGCAAATCAGATACCAGAGGAATGGCTGCATGTAAACTGTTAACTATTCACACAGAACCACCAAGTGTGATGGAGCAGCTCTTGAGGTGTTGCTGTTGAAATACATTTAATGAAACAGAATATTAAGCCCTACTAAACAGCTTTTACAACAAGTGTTTTTTGGTTCTAAATGTGTGCATAAAAATAAGATTGGAAGAATATTCATTCACTGAAAAAAATATATATAAAGATTTTATTTGTTTATTTTTATGGACAAGGCAAAGGAAGGAGAAAGAGAGGAAGAGTAACATTGACATGAAAGAAACATAGATCTGTTGCCTCTCAAGCACCCTCAAATAGGGTCCTGGTCCATAACCCAGGCATGTGCTCTGACTGGGAATGGAACCAGCAACCTTTCAGTTTGTCAGAGGATTCCTAACCCACTGAGCCACACCAGTCAGGGCTGAACAAATATATTTTTGAATCTGTATGTGGAAGGCGCTATTCTAGGCACACTGAGGATATAGCAATGACCAAGACTCAGACAATTTTTTTGTCCTCTGATAAATGAAATTTCAGTGGGAAAAGGAAAGTAAAAATATAAAAATATAGCATACATGAATTAGATACTTTTAAGAAGTTGTAGTGCTCTGAAGTGGTGCAAAGGGTTAGGCTCATTTAGATTCAGTGGTCTAAAAGGACTATATGAGGTGCTGGCATTTGAGCTGAGACTAAAATAAGATGAAAGTGACCAGTCAGGCAAAGATATTGGAGAAGAGCATACCATGATGACAAAACAACAAATGCATACCTCTAAAGAAGAATTGAATTCATCATGCACTAAAAACTGAAAGAAAATGCATGGGACTTGGATGGTGTGAGTGAGGCACATGATATTGGTTTGGAGAGAGAGACAGGGGTCAGATCATGTAGAGTTTTATAGGCCATCATAAAGAGTTGGTTTTATTTTAAGTAAAATGGGAATCCCATTCAGGGTTTTTAAGCAAAAGAATGGTTTTGGGAATTGAGGTAACTTATAGATCCCTGCCTAGGACTCAGGCTGGCCACTGAGTGGTACATTGATAGGAAAGATTCATATAGCACTACAGAGTCTATAAGAGTTCATTTGCCAACCAACGGAAGGCAAGTTGGGACTTGAGGCCAGAAGTTAACCAAGTTAATTGCCTGCTAAAACAAAATATTGACATTCTTTATAGAGTTTAGAAGAGACCCAGAGTCTCATAGCATAATGTTTAAAATGACAAGATACATCCAAAGTTATTAGGTATATAAAAAACCATTAAAATTATACATTGCATGAGAAATGGATATGAAAACAGAGATGACACAAATGTTGGAATTATCAGACAAATTCAGCTATTATAAAAATGTTCAAATAAACAATGAACATTCTTGCTAAATGTTAAAATACAAGTTCTCAATGTGGCAGACAGACTTTAAAGTGGTCAGTCCTGTGATTATGCTATATTATACAATACTCCATCTTGTTAGCCAACTTGCTCTCTTTCTCCATTGCTGGCTTTGAAGAAGTGAGCTTCTATATATAGAACCATGTATTAAGGAACTTCAGGCAGCCCCCAGGATCTGAGTATGCCCTCCAACTTACAACCAGTAAGAATCAGGGGTCCTAAGATTTACAGAAAGAATGAAGCAAATTCTAAAAACTTGAGTGAACTTAGAAGCAAACCCATCACCAGTCAAGCTCTCAATGAGAGCAGAGCTCTTGCCAACATCTTCACTGAAATCCAATTGAAATTCTAGCTAAGCTGTGCCACCTTCTGAATGAAGGAATATGTACGATAGTAATTTTTGTTCTTTTAAGTCGTTAAGTTTGTGGTGATTTGTTACACAGCAATAACTAACTAATACACTCAGTCAAGATGTAGAAACTGTCAAGATGTAGAAACACTCAAATGGAAATTTTATAACTGAAATTGTAAGACATCACTGGATGGATATAATTGCAGAATGAAGATGACAGAAGGGAGAGTTAACAAAATTTAAGATAAATTAATAAAAATTATCTATTCTGAACAACAAAGAAAAATATAAAATAACTAACATAGCTTTAGGAACTCATGGGTAAATAATAAATGGCCAAATATTTGCATTATCAGAGCCCAAGAAAGAAAGAAAAATGAGCATGCTGCTGAAAAAAAATGTTTGAGGACATAGTGGCAGAGAATTTTTCAAGTTTGGTAAAGACATAAATCTACCAATTCAAGAAGCTGAATGGACCCTAAATAAGATAAACCAAAGGAAATTTATGCCCTGAAACATCCTAATCAAGTTGCCAAAAATGAAAGACAAAAAAAATCTTGAAAACAGAGAAAATTGATCCACTGTATGTATAAGAAAAATAATTCAAATAACTTTAGATATCTCATCATAAACCATGGGGGCCAGAGAGAACTGGTACACTTTTCAAGTCCAAAAACAAATCTTTCAATTCCAAATTCTAAATCCAGTGAAAATATTGCTCAAGGGGAATGGGTGAAATAAAGATATTCCCAGATAAAGTAAACCTAAGAGTATTTATAGCCAGCAGATGGGCTTTAAAAATAATAAAAAGAGGCTTTTCACACAGGAAAAATGTTACTAGAAGGAAATGTGGAACAGCAGAAATGAAGAAAGTGAAGAAGAAACAGTAAGTATCTGAGTAAATATGATTGACGACTTTTCTCCTCTTGAGTTTTAAAAAAATATATTTGATAGCAAAATTTATAAAAATGTTTGATGGATTTTCAATATATATGGGTACAATATATAAGACTAATTATAGCATAAAGAGGGCAAGGTAAAGGTACCTACCTATAAAGGAATAGTTTTTTTTTTTTAAAGATTTTATTTATTTATTTTTAGAGAGGGAAGGGAGGGAGATAGAGAGAGAGAGAGAGAGAGAGAGAGAGAGAGAAACATCAGTGTTCAGGGGTTATGGCCTGCAACCCAGGCATGTACCCTGGCTGGGAATCAAATCTGGGACACTAAGGAATAGTTTTAACATTCCAAATAAGTGGTAAAATATTGCTTCTAGGTAGACTATGAAAGTTAAGTAAATGTTTTTAAATCCCTATATGAGGGTTATCAAGGTTGAAAACACAGTCACAAACAACATAAAATTTACCATTTTAACCATTTTAGAGTGTCCAATTCAGTGGCATTTAATACATTCACAATGTTGTACAGCCATCACCTCAATCTTGTTCCAGAACATTTCATCACCCCAAATGGAAAACCCATACCCATTCAACAGCCATTACACATTCTTCTCCCCTCCCAGTCAATTCCCTGGCAACCATTAATCTGCTTTCTGTTTCTATAGATACACCTATTCTGGATATTTCTTACAAATGGAATCATGCACTATGTGGCTTTTTTTTGTGCTTGGCTTCTTACATTTAGCATGATGTTTTTAAGGTTCATCCATGTTTTAAATGTATTTGTACTTCATTTTTTAAAAAAATATATTTTATTGATTATTCTATTATAATTGTCCCATTAACCCCCCTTCATTCCCCCCCTGCACACCCTCTCCCACCCACATTCCCCCCTTTAGTTCATGTCTATGGGTCATAAGTTCTTTAGCCTCTACATTTCCCATACTATTCTTGCCATCCCCCTATTTTCTACCTACCATCTATGCTACTTATTCTCTGTACCTTTTCCCCCTCTCTCCTCCTCCCACTCCCCTATTGATAACCCTCCATGTGATCTCCATTTCTGTGGTTCTGTTCCTGTTCTAGTTGTTTGCTTAGTTTGCTTTTGTTTTTGTTTTAGGTGTGGTTGTTAATAATTGTGAGTTTGCTGTCATTTTACTATACATGTTTTTTATCTTCTTTTTCTTAGATAAGTCCCTTTAACATTTCATAAAATAAGGGCTTGGTGATGATGAACTCCTTGAACTTGACCTTATCTGAGAAGCACTTTATCTGCCCTTCTGTTCTAAATGAAAGCTTTGCTGGATAGAGCAATCTGGGATGTAGGTCCTTGTCTTTCATGACTTGGAACCCTTCTTTCCAGACCCTTCTTGCCTGTAAGGTCTCTTTTGAGAAATCAGCTGACAGCCTGATGGGAACTCCTCTGTAGGTTACTCTCTCCTTATCTCTTGCTGCTTCTAGGATTCTCTCCTTGATTTTTACCTTGGGTAATGTAATTATGATGTGCCTTGGTATGTTCCTCATCAGGTCCAACTTCTTTGGGACTCTCTGAGCTTTCTGGACTTCCTGGAAGTCTATTTCCTTTGCCAGATTGGGGAAGTTCTCCTTTATTATTTGTTCAAATAAGTATTCCACTTGTTGCTCTTCCTCTTCTCCTTCTGGTACCCCTATAATTCAGATGTTGGAATGTTTAAAGATGCCCTGGAGGTTCCTAAGCCTCTCCTCATTTTTTTGAATTCTTGTTTCTTCATTCTTTTCTGGTTGGATGCTTCTTTCTTCCTTCTGGTACACACTGTTAATTTGAGTCCCAGTTTCCTCCCCATCACTATTGGTTCCCTGTATATTTTCCTTTATTTCACTTAGCATAGCCTTTGTTTTTTAAAATCTAATTTTTGACCAAATTCATCCAGTTCTGTGAGCATCCTGATTACCCATATTTTGAACAGTGCATCTAATAGGTTTGCTATCTCTTCATTGCTTAGTTGTATTTTTTCTGGAGCTTTGATCTGTTCTTTCGTTTCTGCCATTTTTGTTCTGTCTTGATGCACCTGTTATGTGGTGAGGGGTGAAGCCTTATGTGTTCACTAGGGTGGGTCAACCCCTGTGGCTGTGTTGTGATGCTGTATGTTGGGAAGGGGTCCAAGAGGGAACAATGATGCTTGCTCCACTCTCTGCTGGATTTCAGTCACTTCCCCCACTTCCCACAAGCAAATTGGGCCTTTCTGGTGCTGATTCTCAGGTGGGTGGGTTTGTGTACATTCTGGGACCCTGTGGATCTCTCCAACAAACTCTCCTGTGATGCTGGGGTTTCTCCCACTTCTGCCTCAAGCCCCACAGGAGTTTTCAATGAGTGGTTTGAGGCTTTCCCGGAGCTGGGGCTCTGGGTTGTGCAATCCATCCCACTCCCTAGTTGTTTCTCCTAGTTTATCTGCACACGAATGTAGGACCCTTCTCTGCCAGCAGCCACCTTGCAGGGTCCACTTGTTGCAGCCTTGCCACAAGTCCTCTCCATCCCAGCTGCCCAACTCCGCCCCTCCTACTGGTCTGGATGTATGTGCTTTCTTTAACTCCATGGTTATCAGAGTTCCATACAGTTTGATTTTCTGTTCTGTACTGGTTGTTTTTTGTTTTTAAATTGGTGTTGTCCTTCTTTTGGTTGTGTGAGGAGGCACAGTGTGTCTACCTACGCCTCCATCTTGACTGGAAGTCAATTTTGCTACATATTTTTACTAGCTCTAATAGTCTTATTGTGTGTGGATTCATCAGAATTTTCTATATATTAGATCATGTTGTTATGAATAGAGATAGTTGAAAATTTTCCTTTCCAATTTGGATGCCCTTCTTTTTTTCTTGCCTGATTCCTCTGGCTATAAATTTCAGCACAATGTTGAATATAAATGGCAAATGCAGGCACCTTGTCTTATCCTTGATATTTTTTTATTGTTGTTCTATAACAACTATCCAGATTTTTCCCCATTGCTCTCCCCTGCCTGTCCCTACTTCTATTTCCACAATCAATCACCACCCTGTTGTCCATGTCCATGGGTCATTTATACTTGTTCACTAACTAGGACCTTCCCCATTTTACCTCTCTTGTCTCCAACTCCCCACCCCTCTGGTCCCTATCAGTTTATTCATTATTTCCATGCCTCTGGGTCTATTTTGCTCCTTTGTTTGTTTTGTTCATTAAGTTCCTGTTATAGGTGAGATCATATAATGCTCTCCAGCTCTATCCATGCTGTTGCAAAGGGTAGAAGTTCCTTCTTTCTTTCTGCTGCATAGTATTCCATTGTGTAAATGTACCACAGTTTTTTTCATCTACTAATTTACTGATGGACACTTAGGCTGTTTCCACCACTTGACTATTGTAAATTGTGCTGCTATGAACATTGGGGTGCATAGGTTCTTTTGGATTGGTGTTTCAGGATTAGGGTATAATCCCAGTGGTGGAATTGCTGGGTCAAAAGGCAGTTGCATTTTTAGTTTTTTTGAGGAAATTCCATAGTGTTTTTCACAGTGGCTGTATGAGTCTGCATTCCCACCAACAGTGCACTGGGGTTCTCTTTTCTCCACACCCTTGCCAGCACTTGTTGTTTATTGATTTGTTAATGATGGCCATTCTGACTAGTGTGAGGTGGTATCTCATTGTGGTTTTAATTTGCATCTTTCTGATAGCTAGTGATGTTGAGTATCCTTTCATATGTGTATGGGCCCTCTGTATGATCTCCTTGGAGAAGTGTCTGTTCAGGTCCTTTGCCCATTTTTAAATTGGATTGTCTTCCTGGTGTTGAGTCATATGAGTTCTTTATATATTTTGTAGATCAAACCCTTGTCTGAAGTATCATTGGCAAATATTTTCTCTGATATGGTTGGTTCCCTTTTCATTTTGATATTTTCTTTAGCCATGCAGAGGCTTTTTAATTTGATATAGTCCCATTTGCTTATTCTTTCTTTTATTTCCCTTGCCCTAAAGGATGTATTGGTGAAAATATTGCTGTGCAGGATACCTGAAATTTTCCTGCCTATGTTTTCCTCTAGGACTTTTATGGTGTTGCAGTTTATGTTTAAGTTTTTTATCCATTTTGAGTTTACTATGGTGTATAATGGAAGTTGGTGGTCTAGTTTCATTTTTTTGCATGTACCATTCCAATTCTCCCAACACCATTTGTTGAAGAGACTATTTTTACTCCATTTTATGTTTCTGCCCCCTTTGCCAAATATTAATTGACCATAGAGACATGTCTTTATTATCTTTGATATTTTGATATAGGGAAACCTTTCTTACTTTCACTATTGAGTTTATTGGATCTGAATGTAGCTATGGGTTTTTCTTAAATGCCCCATATCATGTTGAGGAAGTTCCCTTCTGTTCTCTCTCTCTCTCTTTTTTTTTTTTTCAGTGTTTTCTTCTTTCTCATCATGAAGCAGTGCTGGATTTTGTCAAACACATTTTCTACATCATTTGAGACAATCGTGTGTTTTCCTCCTTTATTCTATTAAAGTGGTTATATTAACTTTCATATGTGAAACCAGTCCTGCATTCCTAGGATACACCCCTCTTAGTGATGGTATATAATCCTTTAAATATGCTGCTGAATTCAGTCTGCTAGTATTTTTTAAAGGAGTTTTGCACCTATATTCATGTGGGATATTGGCCTGTAGTTTTATTTTCTTATAGTGTTTTTGTCTGGTTTAGTTTTGGGGTAACACTGACCTTACAGAATGAGTTAAGAAGTATTCTCTCTTTCATTTTTTTAGAAGTGTTTGAGAAATATTGGTGTTAATTCTTTAAATGTTTGATAGAATTCACCAGGGAAATAATTTGGTCCTGGGCTTTGTTCTTGTTGGGAAGTTATGATTGGTGATTTAGTATCTTAGTTGTTATAGGTCTATTCAGAGTTTCTATTTCTCAAATCAGTTTTCATAGTTTGTTTCTAGGAAAGTATGTTTTGCCTAGGTTGTCTGGCTGATGTGCATTTCTTCAGAATATTCTCTTATAATCCTTTTTATTACTATAAGTTCAGTAGTAATGCCCTGCTTTTCTGACTTTAATTATTTGCATCATCTACTTTAAAAAAATAATCTAGCTAAAGATTTGTCTTTTTAATCATTTCAAAGAAAGAACTTTTGATTTCATTGATGCCCTCTATTGTTTTTCTATTCTTCATTTCATCTCTCTGCTGTAGTCTTTGTTATTTCCTTCCTACTACTAGCTATGGCTTCAGTGTGCTCTTCTTTTTCTAGTTCCTGAAGGTATAAAGTTAGGTCTTTTTTTAGATTATTTTCCTTTTTATGTGGTCATTTACAGATATAAATTTTCTACTGAGAACTGCCTTTGTAGTATCCCATAGGTTTTCATATGCTGTCTTTTCCTTTTTATCTATTTTTAGGTATTGTCCAATTCCTCTTGCTATTTCTTCTTTTGACTATTAGTTGTTTAAGTGTTCATTGATTAATTGCAACATATTCATCAATTTTCCATTTTCCTTCAGTTAATGATTTCTACTTTCATTCAATTTTGGTTGGAGAAGACAATTTGTCTAATTGCAATCTTTTATAATTTATTGACACTTGTTTTTTGGACTATAATATCATCTATACTGGAGAATATTCCATGTATAATATACACATACAGAACACTGTTAGATCTACTAGGTTTATAGTGTTGTTCAAATTTTCTATTTCTTTATTGACCTTCTTTCTATCTGTTCTTTCCATAATGAAAAATGTGGTACTGAAGTCTTCAACTATTATTTTAGAACTATTTTTATGTGAGTATATAATTTTCACATCTACTTGGTAGATTAACCTTTTTATCAATTATGGAATGTCCTTTTTGGTCTCTTCCAACAGTCTGACTTAAAGTCTATTTTATTTGATTTCATTATAGCCATTTCAGCTCTCTTTTGGTTACTATTCATGTAGAATAGTGGTTTCAATGTTTTCACTTTTAATCTACTGATATTTTTTGCTTTTGGATTTAAAGTATATCTCTTATAAACAATATACAGTTTGATTATATTTCTTTTATTCATTCTACCAATCTCTGTCTTTAATTAGAGAGGGTAATGCATTTACATTGAAAGTACTTACTAATAAGGAAGTGCTTATTTCTACCATTTTGCAGTTTTATATATAACTTATACTTTTTGCTCATTTCCTCTATTATTGCCTTCTTTTGTGTTGAATCAAGTTTTTTTTTCATTTTATTTTAATCATTGTTCAAGTACAGTTTTCTCCCTTTAATTCCCATTCCAGGCCACCCACCCACCCTCCCCTCTTCCCCCCCCATTACCCCCCACCCTTAGTTTTTGTCCATGTGTCCTCCAAATTTGTTCCTGTAAACCATACCCATTCCCCCCTGAAATTCCCTCTTCTCTCCCCTCTGGTCACTGTCAGTCTGTCCCCTATTTCAGTGTCTTTGGTTATATTTTGCTTCTTTCTTTGTTTTGTTGTTTAGGTTCCTGTTAAGGGTGAGATCATATGGTATTTGTCTTTCACTGCCTGGCTTGTTTCGCTTAGCGTAATGCTTTCCAGCTCCATCCATGCTGTTGCAAAGGGTAGGAGCTCCTTCTTTCTTTCTGCTGCATAGAATTCCATTGTGTATATGTACAATAGTTTTTTGATCCATTCATTTACTGATGGGCATCGAGGTTGCTTTCAGCACCTAGCTATTGTAAATTGTGCTGCTATGAACATCGGGGTGCAAATGTTCTTTTGGATTGGTATTTCAGTGTTCTTAGGATATAGTCCCAGCACTGGAATTGAAGGGTCAAAAGGCAGATCCATTTTTAGTTTTCTGAGGAAGTTCCAAACTGCTTTCCATAGTGGTTGTACCAGTCTGCAGTCCCACCAACAGTGCACTAGGGACCCCCTTTCTCCACAGCCTCTCCAACACTTGTTGTTTGTGGCTTTGTTTATGATGGCCATTCTGACTGGTGTGAAGTGGTATTTCACTGTGGTTTTAATCTGCATCTCTCTGATGGCTAGCGATATTGAGCATCGTTTCATGTGTCTTTGGATCTTCTGTATGTCCTCCTTGGAGAAGTGTCTGTTCAAGTCCTTTGCCCATTTTTTAATTGGGTTGCTTGTCTTCTTAGAGTGGAGTCGTGTAAGTTCTTTATATATTTTGGAGATTAAACCCTTGTCTGAGGTATCATTGGCAAATACGTTTTCCCATACAGTTGGTTCTCTTTTTATTTTGATACTGTTTTCTTTAGCTGTGCAAAAGCTTTTTATTTTGATGAGGTCCCATTTGTTTATTCTTTCCTTTATGTCCCTTGCTCTAGGAGACAAGTCAGTAAAAAAGTTTCTGCGTGAAATATCTGAGATTTTCCTACCTACGTTCTCTTCTAGGACTTTAATGGTGTCACGCTTTATATTTAAGTCTTTTATCCACCTTGAATCTATTTTTGTATAAGGTGTAAGTTGGTGTTCGAGTTTCATTTTTTTTGCACGTAGCTGTCCAGTTCTCCCAACACCATTTGTTGAGGAGGTTACTTTTATTCCATTTTATGTTGCTGCTTCCTTTGTCAAATATTAATTGACCATAGAGACTTGGGTTTATTTCTGGGCTCTCTGTTCTGTTCCATTGGTCCATGTGCCTGTTTTTATGCCAGTACCAGGCTGTTTTGATTACAGTGGCCTTGTAGTATAGTTTAGTGTCAGGTATTGTGATCTCTCCTACTTTACTCTTTTTTCTCAAAATTGCAGCAGCTATTCGGGGTCATTTATGGTTCCATATAAATTTTTGAAGTGTTTGTTCTATGTCTGTGAAATATGCCATTGATACTTTAATAGGTATTGCATTGAATGTGTAAATTGCTTTGGGTGGCATGGACATTTTGATGATATTAATTCTTCCAATCCATGAACAGAGTATATGTTTCCATTTGTTTGTGTCTTCCTTGATTTCTTTCCTCAGTGTTATGTAGTTTTCTGAATACAGGTCTTTTACCTCTTTGGTTAGGTTTATTCCTAGGTATTTTATTTTTCTTTTTGCTATATCAAATGAGTTTTTTTGGTTGATTTCTGCTTCTGCTGTTTCATTGTTGGTGTACAGAAATGCCTTTGATTTCTGGATATTGACTTTGTATCCCGCTGTTTTGCCAAATTCATTTATTAGGTCAAGCAGTTTTTTGGTGGAGTCTATAGGATTTTCTATGTACACCATCATGTCATCTGCAAACAGTGACAGTTTTGTTTCCTCCTTTCCGATTTGGATTCCTTGTATTTCATTTTCTTTTCTGATTGCTGTGGCTAAAACTTCCAGTACTATATTGAATAGAAGTGGTGAAAGTGGACATCCTTGTCTTGTTCCTGTTCTTAGTGGAAAAGATTTTAATTTTTGCCCATTGAGTATAATGTTGGCTGTATGAATCAAGTTTTTATAGAGAACTGTTTTATCTGCTTCTCACTCTTTTTGTGCACATTTTAAAGTTATTTACTGAGTTAGACTAGGGATTACAAATTAATATCTTAACTTTATAACAATCTAGTTTGAATTAGTACCAACTTAGCTTCAATATTACACAAGATCTGTGTTCATTCCTATACAGCTTCATCCTTACCCTTTTATGCTGTTATTGCCACAAATTACATCTTTATACAATGTGCTCCAATCAATATAGATTTATAGTTATTTTTTATATAATTATCTTTTTTTGCATTTTTTCTACTGGGTGTCTTAATTCATACCTTGATTGACCTCTCCTATAAAAGATGGGGATAATAACATTCTGATACATTCTCCCACCTTCATTTCTTCTCTTCCCAACTTTTACACTATTATCTTTATTTTTTAAAATTATTTTATCATTGTTCAATTATAGCTTAAGGAATACCATAGTGCCATAAGTTTTAACTAAATAACTTAAATTTTAAAAATTATTTTATTGTTGTTCAATTAGAGTTATCTGCATTTACTTCCCACCACTCCCTCCCACCACACCCAAACCCTCCTCCCTCTCTTGCTTCCACCCCTCTTGGTTTTGTCCATATGTCCTTTATAGTTGTTCCTGAAAACCCTTCCTCCCATTATCCCCTTCCACCTCCCCTCTGGTTACTGTCAGATTGTTCTTAATTTCAATGTCTCTGGTTATATTTTGCTTGCTTTTCTCTTTTGTTGATTAGGTTCCTATTAAAGGTGAGATCATGTGTTATTTGTCCCTCACCGCTTGGCTTATTTCACTTAGTATAATGCTCTCCAGTTCCATCCAAGGTGTCACAATGGGTAGTCTTTTTGAATGATATACAAAAATAGAAGTTACAAACCAACAAAACAATAATACTAACTTTTACATTTACCTACTATATTAGATTCTCAGAGCTGCCATAACAAATTACCACAAACTGTGTAGCTTAAAACAACAGAAATTTATTCTCTAACAGTTCTGTAGCCTGAAAACTAGGTATTGTCAGTTTGGGTTCCTTCTGGGGGCTTTGGGGCAGGGGTGGGGAGTGGTAAAGGGCTCATGAAGCTCTTTCTTGACCTGACAAACACCATTAGCTGGATTCCACAGAGAGTTTTGGACTACTTGACTGGAAGAGCACAGTAAGAGACAGGAAAGTCACATAGGGCTCCTTCTCAATAATTTACTCACTCATATCTTAGAAGGGAATGTAGAAAGTGAGAAGACAGCTGTATGTGTGTACTCTAAGGCATGGGGGGAACAGTCATCTCATTGGGAGTATGACTTGAAAAGCATAGAGATATGGATTATGATAGAGGGGCCCTGCATTTCCTTGGAATGGGGAAATTTGTGGGCTAATGTTAAGTGTATAGATCTAGGGAAGTTTTATAGGAACACAGCCCTTCTTCCTCTCTGTGCTGCCTAGCTATTGAAAGATACAATGCATATATGTATGTTTTGGGTGTAGGAGTGGTATGGAGAGAAAAAAAAGTTCTTCCACCCTGTTACACTGAACTATCCAAGGTCAGAGCCATTTTCTGTTCATCTCAATGCTGTCCTGATAGGATCCTACTGCTACTAAGAAATAAGCAGGATGGTTCTAGAGCACAATGAACACAGGCTAATAGGGACTAGTGGTTTGATCTTTTCTCCTGTTCCAATATCATTTCCATCCTTATATAAGGCATATATATGGTACCATAAAATACGAACTAGCCAAAAAATCAGGGATATTTAAGGTCCAGGGATAATTAAGGTCCAGGGATAATTATGCCAGGGATAATTAAGGTCCATTAATACAGAAACAAAACACAGAAAATGAATTGCTTAGCACAGGTGGATTTTTCTCCCTTCATGCTTTTATGTCTTCACCATGGTGTCAACCCCAAAGTTTTTGACTACACAGCACCCATTCATGAAAGAACAAAGCAGGGGTCATCTGGACCCTGGGAATCCTGGTGTTAAGCAATTTAGCTGTGGAGAAGCAGAGGGTGAGACAAAGCTCTCACCTGCAGTATTTGGTCCAAGTGTAGGCAATCCCAACAAGGTTGCTATGAAGGATTCTCTAGAATGGAGTCATCCTAGCCACCTGGAGATGATTGGCAGACCCATGCCTTCTAATGGGTTTGCCACTGCCTCACTTACAGCTCCAACAGTATCTTCAGTTGGGTAAGTAAGGGTCTGCAAAAGAGGAAAAAGCAGAAAGTGCACTCAATATAATGCTCACCTCCCTCCTCAGCATTAGCACTGTGAAGTTCTATCATACTTACCAGGTGAGGTGCCAGCAGTGGTAGCAGCAGCAAAACACAGCAAGATTCCAGTAAGGTAATATGTAGATAGTGCCAGAAATAAATCCTTTCAGATATCATCTTAGTGGAAAGTAGTGCAGTTACTAAGCCTCCTTACACTCTGGAGTCTAACCCTTCACACCCACTCTTGAGATTGTTCTTCCTATGTAACACACATTGTTTAAGTATTTGATACATTTTTGATGTGTAGAAATCCCTTTACCTCTGCCTCTCTGAGCCAAACCCCCTCCCATCTTGCTTTCTCTGATATTTTTCTGTTGGCACTCCCAGGGCCAGATCAAATACTAAGTTCAAGGTCAGCTTTCTGCTTGTTGAACATAAAAGCACTCAAATACATGAAGATGAGAAAGTGATAAAAGCATTTGATTAGACAATAGCACACTGTGTAGGGACACCATCTTTTTCCTCCACGTGAACTCTACTTGCAAATGAATTCTAGCAATGAACTCTACTTGTAAATAAAATTGCATATGGAATAAATGGATGGTTAGATGGATGGATGGGTGGATAGCTTGCTAGCTAGATAACACAGAGGGTGGGGGCACATGTATGAACATATGTATGTAAGTATTTAAACACCTTGGTTTCTAAGTGTGATTAAAACTTTATGGGATGATAAGAAATAGTCTATTATCTAGGGAACTTCACTTATATCTGTTAAACAAATGAATGAGAAGATACAGATCTATGGATCTTTGGGGCAGGTCACAGTGAAATGGAGCTAATAGAAGAGCACTTTAGGAATCATGGAGCAAAAACCTCCAAAAATCCACTCCTTAATAAAACCAATAAGAACACTTGCAAAAAAATTATCAAGATCACCTTTTTCAGAACTCTGGAATAATTCAAAGGCTTGCAACAATCCAGGAGTATTTATCCAAGAAAAACGGCTGAACCCCTGTGAGAGTAGTGAGCTTTGTGGTGTTTTAACTTTCCTATTCCAATTCCCCTCTCCTTGGCTCAACAATAGCCTTGAAAAATAAGGGCCTAACAACTACACCTATTGTGAAAATCAGTAGCCTAGCAGTCACTGGAGGGGCAAGACTGGGTTTCAGTTTCCCCAAAAGCCCCATTTCTAGAGAATAGTCACAATCTGACCTGACAGTTCTTGGGAAAAAAAAAAAACCCTCACACAATTAATTCATCTTTATTTGACCTGCCTCAGAGCTCACTCCAGAAAAAAGCACTTTTTTTTTTGCCTTGACAGTCATTATTGTTTTTTAGAGCAGCTTTGACATTAGAGAGAAACTTAAAGTACAGAGTTCCCATATTACCACTGTTACTTTCTGTTCCCCCTCAACAGTTTTCCCATATTATCAATGTGTTACACAGGTATGATACATTTGTTACATGAAGAACCGGTATTGATGCATTGTTATTAATTTAAGTACATTGTTTACATTAGGGTTCATTTTTTTTTAAAATACCTTGCTGTCAGAGGCCAGAGGCCCTCTGAATTGGTCATTTTTTAAAAATATTTTATTTATTTTTAGAGAGGGAAGGGAGGGAGAGAGAGAGAGAGAGAGAGAGAGAGAGAGAGAGAGAGAGAGAGAGAGAGAGAGAGACAAACATCAATGTGTGGCTGTGTGGTTGCTGGGGGCTATGGCCTGCAACCCAGGCAAGTACCCTGGCTGGGAATCGAACCTGCAACACTTTGGTTCGCAGCCCGCGCTCAATCCACTGAGCTACGCCAGCCAGGGCAGGGTTCATTTTTTTTTTTGTCTGTTACAACAAAGTTTATTATGAAAGCAGGCTGGTGTGGAGACAAGTACATAGAGATTGGGTAGCTCAGAGGAAATAGTGCAGGTTCTTCACATTGATCCCAAACTCGCTGAGGGCAGGGGTCAAGTCCTCCATGGTTACAGTGTACTTGAGTCTTTGCTCTTTGGGAGTTGCCAGAGGCTGTGTCCTTCATTTTGCATGCTGTAGTACATCATTGGCATTGTGTGAGATGAATTTCTGAGAAGCTAGGGAGATGAGCCAAATTATGTGAGGGTCTGAGGCCTCCAAGCCAGCGTGGTTCTGGTAGTAACTGGTTGCTACAGGTGGGATCGTAGGTGTGTATGTAATCCTCCAGCTGCATCAGGAAGTCCACCAGAGGTGTGCTGGACACCACTAACTTCACATGCCCATTGGCTGCAGTTGGCAGCACATAAGCTTTGTTAGACATGATCCCCTCTGGGGGCACCACCCATCCAGCTGACACCTGAGCTGCCCAGTGCCACTTACTCTGCTCCCCAGCTTGTGCCTCCAGCCCCAGGACTCCCTGCTTTCCTGATGTAAGGCTGACTTTGTTCTCCTTGTAGGCACCTGGCAGTGGAGGCGGAGACTGCAAATGCCAGCCTGGGGCCCCAGACAGCACAGAACTGTAGGAGAGCTTCACTCTTTTCAATTGTACATTCTACTTGGGTTTTGAGGAATGTAAAATGCATTTATCTACCACTACAGTATCATATAGAGTTTTTACTGTCCTAAAAATTCTGTGTTCCATGTATTCAACCCTCCTTTTCTCCTTCTGAACCAGTGGCAATCACTGATCTTTTACTGTCTCTGTAGTTTTGCCTTTTCCTGAATGTCATATGAATAGAATAATAGAGTATATAATATTCTCAGACTGGCTTTCTTCACTTACCAATATGCATTTAAGATTCCTCCATATCTTTTTGTGACTTGATAGCTCATTTCTTTTTATTGCTGAATAATATTCCATTACATACATGTACCAGAGTGTATTTATCCATTTACCTATTTAAGGACATTGTCATTGCTTCCAAGTTTGGGAAATTATGAATACAGTTGCTATATACATTGCCTTGGCTGCTGTGGCTCAGTGGATTGAGTGCTGGCCTGCAAAGCAAGGGGTCACCAATTCAATTCTCAGTCAGGGCACATGCCTGGGTTGCAGGCCAGGTGCCTGATAGGGAGCACATGTGAGCCAACCAAACATTGATGTTTCTCTCCCTCTCTTTCTCCCTCCCTTTCTGTCTCTTTAAAAATAAATAACATCTTTAAAAAACACATTCATGTGCAGGTTTTTGCATGAACATAACTTTTCTACTTATTTAAGTAAATAAATGGGACTACATCAAATTAAAAAGCTTCTGCATGGCTAAAGAAACTATCATCAAAATGAAAAGGGAACCAACCATATGGGAGAACATATTTGCCAATGATATACTGGACATGGGTTTAATTTCCAAAATATGTAAAGAACTCAGATGACTCAACACCAGGAAGACAAACTACCCAATTAAAAAAATAAGCAAAGGACCTGGATAGACACTTCCCCAAGGAGGATATACAGAGGACACATAGACACATGAAAAAATGTTCAACATCACATGCCATCAGAGAGATGCAAATTAAAACTACAATGAGATACCACTTGACACTGGTCATAATGGCCATTGTAAACAAATCAACAAACAACAAATGCTGGTGGGGACATGGAGAAAAGAGAACTCTAGTGCACTGTTGGTGGAAATGCAGACTGGTGCAGCCACTATGGAAAACTGTATGGAATGTCTTCAAAAAATTAAAAATGAAACTGCTTTATGACCTAGCAATTCCACTGCTGGGAATATACCCTAAGAATCCTGAAACACCAATTCAAAAGAATTTATGAATCCCTATGACCACAGCAGCACTATTTACAATAGCCAAGTGCTAGAAATAGCTCAAGTTCCCATCAGTAGATGAGTGGATTAATAAATGGTGGTACATTAACACAGAAAGAAAGAAGGAAGTCCTACCTTTTACAACAGCATGGATGGACTGGAGACTATCATGCTAAGTGAAATAAGCCAGGTGGTGAAAGACAAATACCATATGATCTCACTTATAACTGAAATCTAATGAACAAAATAAACTAACAAGAAAAATAGAACCAGATACATAAAAACATGGAATAGACTGATAGCTGTAGGAGGGGAGGAGGGTGGGTAGAATTGTGGAAAGAAGGGGAAAGGACTAGTCAAAGAACATATATGAATGGCACATGGACATGGACAACAGAGAAGCGATTGACTTTGGCTAGAGGAGTGAGCTGGGTGGAGGGGGGCAAAAGAGAAAAAAAATGAGACAACTGTAATAGAATAAACAATAAAAAATTAAAACAAGAAGTGTGATTGCTGGATTGTATGGTGAGACCATGTTTAGCTTTGTAAGAAACTATCAGATTGTCTTCCAAAGAGACTGTACCACTTTTGCATTTCTACCAGCAATTAGTGCTGTATGTTTTTGGATACAAGTCCTTTATCTAATATGTGTTTTACAAATATTTCTTTCCAGTCTGTGGTTGATGTTTATATTCTCTTAACAGTATCTTTTGCAGAGCAAAAGTTCTAATTTTAATAAAGTTCAAGTTCCATTTGTTTATTCTTAGACATGCTTTTGGTGTTATATCTTAAAAATCATCATCAGAGCAGTGGTGAGGGCCATGCTGGGTCTGAGCATCCTCTGGCTCTGGACTTCCCAACCCTGATATGGCAACTCTATGGGCCTTCCAGTGAGCTGTGACTTCCTGTGGCCCTGGTTAACTGTCATGGAGGTGGCAGAGGGCCTGGCCTTGGCAGTACGGGGTGCATTGTGTTGTGATCATTCAAAGGATAACCAAATGTGCCATGATGTATGTGAACAGATATTTTCTTCAAAAAGTGAGTCATGACTGAAACATATGTTAACGACTCCCAGGTTATTGCCCTAAAACAATGGTTGAAATTTGGAGTTGTATGAATTCATCTTTGACAGGTGCATTTAAGAAATCTGACTGCTCGGTTGGCTTAGGCTGCTGTGAACTGGTTATTTTGCCTTGGAGTGTCAACAGACATGCAAGCAGGCATCTTCAAAAAATGATATTTTCAAAGTTTGCAGAAAAAATTATGTGCCTGTCCTCCATTATTTTAGTGTGCTTCCTCCTCTTGTCTGGATTTCTACATTGCCCTAGGAGGTCTGCCGGTATATGTTGATGAAGGATGCAACAGGAAAGCTTTCTTTAGTGCAGCTATTTGATGTTATTTCACAAAGAAAGATGAGAAACTATGAAGGAAAGTCAATAGGAGATATTTTGTGAGGACTCATTTTTTTTTACTCTTCAGCCATTGAAGTTTTAAATTAAATAGTTTCTAAGAAAAACTAAAATAATATTCTGTACTGGAGCTCTGCTTCCATAAGAATACTAAGATAAAATTAAGACTTTCAGGGTGTTAAAAAAAAGATTGTAAGAAATGCAAAAACAAAGATGGCCAGCCTTGTGAGTTTTAGGCTCAGTTCTGTCATCATTGTCCTGTCAACACACAGCTAAGTTCCTAAGGCAAGAGTGCAGGCATGTGTTGAATTTTATTTTTGGAATAATAACACAGTTTAAAACTCAAAATGTATTACAATAAAAAGTCTCTTTCACCTCTTGTACTGCAACCACTCAGTTCCTTAAGTTACCAGAGATACTTTATGCATTTAAAGTAAGTATGTAAATACAGTTCTCCTCTACTCCCTTGTAACACAAAATATAGTCTGCCATACTCCTTGACCCACCTCTGGATGCCAGTGTTTGGTGAATATTTATGTATGTCTGCACAGGCTGTACAGTGTATCCTCAGTAAATATCAAAGTTAAATGTTCCTCTTTAAAGATTTATAAAAATAACAAAAAATACAAAATCATGAAAACATCAGACAGATTTGGGTTAGGATCTGACTACCCACTCACTTATTATGCTTTGTGACCTCAGGTAAACCTCCAGAACCTTTTGTTTCCACAAAAGTAAAATGAAATGATACTTATTCAAGCCACAATGAAATCAAATGATGTATTAAAAACCCCAAACAATAAAATATAGGAAAAAAATAACTTCCAAACCAACAATTACCTAGATTTTGTATGTTGTCTTAAGTTTTATAGTTTGTGTTTGATATTTATGTCTATGACCCATTTTCAACTGATATTTGTGACAACTGCATGTGCTTGTCTAGATATTCAGTACCATTTGTTGAAAAGATTATCCTGTATTCATTGAATTGCATTTTCATCTTTGTCAAAAATCAATTGACTACATTTGTGTGGGTCTATTTTGTGGCTCTTTATTCTATTATTATATCTCATTAATCTGTTTGTTTATGCTTTTTACCAACACAACACTATGTTGATTGCTGTAGCTTGAAAGCAAATATAGAAGTCAGGCATCTATGAAAAACCAGTTAACATGACACTTACTGGTGAAAAACTAAATGCTTCCCCCTAGAATGGGGAACAAGACAAGGATGTCTACTCTTACTACTTCTATTGAACATAGTATTGGAGATTCAAACCAGGGTAATCAGGCAAAAAACAAATGCATCCAGGTTAAAAGAAAGAAGAAAATCCTAAGAAGTCCAAACAAACTATTATAGCTAATAAATGAGTTCAGCAAGGTTGCAGGCTACAAGTTAAATATACAAAAATTACTTGTATTTCTACACACTAGCAATTAATTATATTTAGAAAAATCCTTTTCTAATAGCATCAAAAAGAATAAAAAACTTAGGAATAAATTTAAAATGTTAGGCATATAATGAAAAATAACAAAACATTGTTGAATAAATTAAATAAGTTTAAATCCTAAATAAATGGAACGATATCCCTTGTTTACAAATCAGAAGACTTAATAATGTTAAGATGGCAATACTACTTAAACTTACCTACAGATTCAATGCAAACTCTAATAAAAAAATAATCTCAGCTAATATTTTTTTCATAAAATGAAAAGGTGATTCTAAAATTCATATGAGAAGGAATTTTGGCCAAGATGGAGGTGTAGGTAGATACCCTTTGCCGCCTTGTATAACCAAAAGAAGGACAACAACAAATTTAAAAACAAATAGAAAAAGAACTGCCAGAAAATTGAACTATATGGAAGTCTGACAACCAAGGAGTTAAAGAAGAAACATTCATCTAGACTAGTAGAAGGGGTGGAGATGGGCAGCTGGGCAGAGAGGGATCATGGCAAGGCAGTGGCTGATGGACCTGAGCATGTGAAGCAGCAGTGGAAGAACCGGTTGGTCCCACATTTGTATGTGAACAAACCAGGAGGAACAACTGGGGAGCGAGACACATTGTGCAACCCATGGTTCTAGTGCAGGGAAATAAAGCCTCAAAACTTCTGACTGAAATAACCTGTGGGGGTTGTAGCAGTGGGAGAAACTCCCAGCTTCATAGGAGAGTTCACTGGAGAGACCCACAGGGTCCTAGAACATACACAAAACAACCCACCCAGGAATCAGCACCAGAAGGGCCAAACTTGCTTGTGGGTAGTGAAGAAAGTGACTGAAAGTGGGGAGAGAGCCAAGCAAGCAGCATTGTTCCTCTCTGACCCCTCCCCTACATACAGCACCATGACATGAAGATGTAGGTTGTCCCACCCTGGCAAATAGCTAAGGCTCTCCCCCCTTACTATGTAACAGGCATGACTAGATAAAAAAATATGGCTAAAATGAAAGAACAGATCAAAGCTTCAAAAACAGAACTAAGTGATGAAGAGATAGCCAACCTATCAGATGCACAGTTCAAAACACATAATCAGGATGCTCACAGAAATGACTGAGTATGGCCACAAAATAGAGGAAGAAATGAAGACTATGCAGAGTGAAATCAAGGAAAACCACAGGGAACTAACAGTGATAGGAACGAAACTGGCACTCGAATCAACAATTTGGAGTGGACGGAAGAAATAAACATCTAACCAGAATAGAATGAAGAAACAAGAATTCAAAAAAATGAAGAGAGGCTTGGCAACCTTGGGGACAACTTTAAATGTTCCAACATTGGAATCATAGGAATGCCAGAAGGAGAAAAGGAAGAGCAAGAAATTGAAAACTTATTTGAGAAAATAATGAAGGAGAACTTCCCCAATCTAGAAAAGGAAATAGACTTCCAGGAAGTCCAGGAAGCTCAAAGAGTCCCAAAGAAGTGGGACCCAAGGAAGCACACACCAATGCACATCATAATTACATTACCCAAGATGAAAAATAAGGAGAGAATCTTAAAAGCAGCGAGAGAAAAGGAGACAGTTATCTGCAAAGGAGTTCCCATGAGACTATCAGCTGATTTCTCAAAGGAAATCTTATAGGCAAGAAGGGGCTGGAAAGAAGTATTCAAAATCATGAAAGGCAAGGACCTCCATCCAAGATTACTCTATCCAGCAAAGCTTTCATTTAGAATGGAAGGGCAGATAAAGTGCTTCCCAGATAAGGTCAAGTTGAAGGAGTTCATCATCACCTACCCCTTATGATATGAAATGTTAAAGGGACTTATTTAAGAATATAAGATGAAAACTATGAATAATACAATGGCAATAAAAACATATATATCAATTGAATCTAAAAAAAAGAAATTGAGCAAATGAGAAGAGTAGAGACAGAATCATGGATATGGAGAGTGTTTTGATGGTTGCCAGATGGGGGGAAGGGGGAGAGTGGATGAAGAAGCAAGGGGATTAGGAAGTATAAATAGGGGTTACAGAATAGCCATGGGGGTGTAAAGTACAAAATAAGAAAGGGAGTAGGCAAAGAATCTATATGCATGAGCCATGGACATGAACAGTGGTATGGGGACTGCCCAAAGGAGTGGGCAGTGCTGAGTGGAAGGGGGCAAAGAAAGAAAAATTGGGACAACTGTAATAGCATAACCAATGAAGTCAAGAATAAAATGTTTAAAAAATTCATATGAAAATACAAGTGGCCCAGAATAGCATAAACAATCTTTGTAAAGAAAAAAATATTTGAAGGAATCGCATTTCTCAATTGTATAACTTGCACAAAGTAATAGTCATCAAGACAGTGCTGTTCTGGCATAAAACAGACATATGGATCAATGGAACAAAATTGACATTCTAGAAATAAACCCTTATATTTATGGTCAATTTTTGATAAGGTACCAAGACAGTTACATGAAAAAAAAATAGTCTTTTCAACAAATGGTACTGTGACAACTGCAAATCTATGTAAAAATAAGTGAAGTTAGACCATAACCTCATACCATCTGAATAAATTAATTAAACTGGAGTGACACCTAATGTTAAAGTTGAAACTATAAAAACTCTTAGAAAAAGACATAGGTGTATAAATCCCCATGACCTTGGATTATTCATTGCTTTTTAGGTAACACCAGAAGCACAAGCAATAAAAGATAAAAGTAGAAAAATTTGATTTCTTTCAAATTTAAAACTTTTTTATTTAAGGACACCATCAAGAAAACTAAAAGGCAGCTCATAGAATATATTTGCCAATCATACATCTGATAAAGGGACTAATATCTAAAATCTATTAAGAATTTTTACTAATCAACAATAAGAGATAACCCAGTTAAAAACTGGGCAATGGCCCTGGCCAGGTGACTTTGCTTGGTTGGATCATTTTCCCATATACTAAAAGGCAGTGGGTTTTATTCCTGGTCAAGGCATATACCTAGGTTGCTGGTTCTATCCCTGTTTGGGGTGCTTATGGGAGGCAGCTAAACAATGTTACTCTCACATAGAAGTCTCTCTCACATAGAAGTCTCTCCCTCCCTCTCTCCCCCCCCTCCCCCCTCTCTCTCTCCCTCTCTCCCTCTCTCCCCCTCTCTCCCTCTCTCCCTCTCTCCCTCCCTCTCTCTCCCTCCCTCTCTCTCCCTCTCCCTCTCTCTCCCTCCCTCTCTCTCCCTCTCTCTCCCCCTCTCTCTCCCTCCCTCTCTCTCCCTCCCTCTCTCTCTCCCCCTCTCTCTCTCCCCCTCTCTCTCTCTCCCTCCCTCTCTCTCTCTCTCTCTCCTCCCCTCTCCTTCCCTCCCTCCCTCTCTGTCTCTCTCTCTAGAATCAATGAAGGCATATCCTCAGATGAGGATTACAAAAAAAAAAAAAACTGGGCAAGTGACTTGAATAAATTTTTATCTAAAGAAGATGCAAAAGTTGCAAATAAGCACATGAAAAGATATTCAATATCCTTAGTCATTAGGGAAGTGTGCCCAAACCACAGTGAAATACCATTTCATTTCCACTAATATGATTAAAATGAAAAAGACAATAACAAGTATTGGTGAGGATGTGGATAAATTGAATGCCTCACTCATACACTGCTGGATTGTAAAATCATGCAGTCACTTTGGAAAACAATTTAGCTGTTTCTCAAAGTGTTAAACATAGTTACCATATGATTCAGCATTAGTACTCCACTTCATAATGCTGTTGAGAGAATTGACCAAAGACATGTGAAACTTTCTTTTACAAAATCAGGCACCCAAGTATTTGGTGGAACTGAAAATAAATTTTACCTGCTTCCCAACTTTGCTCAGTATTGGATGTAATATATTACCAAAGTAAATGCAACAAACAGAGCTCCAAGGTCAGTAACAACTTTAAATGCTTGCTCCTTTTGTGCCCATACAATGAATAGAGTTCTGGCCTATTCACTGAAAGAGCTGGGACAAGGTGGACTTTGTTTCCTTATTTTCCTTTCTGGACCAAATAATCATTTCTCCCCACCCACCTGGGTAGACAGATTTCTCATCCACACACCCTCCTCTGCTAATTAGCAAGCATGTCTCTTTTTCCCCAGAACAACATTTGAGGTATAGATGTTTTACCTCAGACTTGAGAAAAAGTGCTAAGCTGAAAGCAACATTTCAAAAGAAAAGTGAATTTATACCAACAGCCACAACTGACTCCATCCTTCTAGTGTTTTTTTTTTTTAATATTCTGACAACTCAGGGCTTACTAGATAATGGGGCCAATTAACCCTGAGCCTACATAAATATATTAAGTTTCAGGTGTATTCAGGATTCACAAGGCTTGGAGACCATGGTATTCTGAAAATCTCAAAGAACACTAAGACACTGAACTCAGAATCTGGTCCTGTGACCAAAGTCTGTCTTCAGGCCTGTTACGTATTTGTGCCTACCATAGGTAGGCTGGGGAAATGGCTAGACTAGAAACTCACATTTACTCTGCCATGTCAACTTGCAGCATATATGATTCCATGAACCTCTTATTCAAGAACACAGTCGTCACATTCTATGGTAAATTGAATCATGATTTTGTAATGGGGCAAAATTAATAATGTTACTTTATATAAAAAATATCTTACATTTATTCCAATAGAAAATTAATGAAATATGTGAACATTGAAATATTACATGTCAGGAGGAATACATCCCTCACAAAAAAAATTTTTTTAAAGTGTCACTGTTCTATGTTTGAACCTATGTTTGTATCCACCAAGGATGTACTATGTGCTACTCTCCAGCAATATAGAAATGGGTAAAACACAATTGAAATTTTCAAAAGGAGCTCCATCTTAACCCTGGCTGGTATAGCTCAGTGGATAGAGCATGGGCTTGTGAATCAAAGGGTCCCTTGTTTGATTCCCAGTCAGGGCACATTCCTGTGTTGCTGGTCAGGTGCCCAGTAGGGGGCGCATGAGAGGCAACCACACATTGATGTTTCCCTTTCTCCTTCCCTTCACCTCTCTCTGAAAGTAAATAAAATCTTTATTTTAAAAAAAGAAGCTCCATCTTTTGGCCCCCAAAAATGTTAGACTGGAGTATATTAAAGGAAAGCAAATAGTGCTATGTGAGCACAGAGTAAGGGGCACGTACCTGAGTGTGGGATGTTATGGGAACATTGAGGATGTGCAGAGAAATTCCTGAGCTGATTGCCAGAGATATACTAAAGAAGATAGATGGACAAAAGGATGTTATAGAACAGTTCTTCAGGCAAAAGAATAAAATTTGTGTATTTATAAATGAGTAATTCAGTCTAGCAGGTAACCAATTTTTGAGAAAGAAGTCATAAAATGAGTTAATTTACAATGGATAGGAAAAAAAGATGGATTTATATATTTATATTTAGCAAATACGTGCACCCATCCTAAATCAGTCCCATCTCATTCCCAGAGACTGGCCATAAGACTAGTCAAGGAACAGTTGGGCAGGGAAAAGGCCTTATAGGCTTCTTCAAAGGGGCCCCTTGGGGATGCAGGACTATCTTAAGAGAATACTTCAAAGGAGCCTTTGGTCCCACTCTTGGGGATTAGAGTTCAGCAGCTGGTCATAGTTAAAGGAAATAAATTCCTCCTACCCATTCTCTCCCACACCTCAAAACATTCAAGATTCTCTTTAACAACAAAATGATTTATTTGTAACACAGCCCAGTTCCCATCACTTTAGTACAGTATAGGAATAGAAAAGAGTTACATTGCAAGCATTATATTGTCCAAAATAGAGCTCCATGCTTCCCAAAACAGCAAGGCCATCTCCCCCAGAGACTTATGCCCAGAGCCAAATTGAACTTGCACAAACAGGCAAGTCCAGAATGAAGTTTACCCTCAACATGATTCAGCTTCCCTCCACAGCACTTTAAGCTTTCTAACTGCAGCCTTCTTCCCCTCCCACCCCCATCCAAGCCAACTCCTAGCCTCTGAGACATTAGGGAACTCTCTATGTGGAAAATTAACAGGGGTGTAAGTGTTACACAAAACAAGACACTACCCTGTGAAATCTAGTGTTCCATAGAAAGGTTAAAATTACTCCCCTATACATAATCCTAATCATTAATGCAACTCTTTCCCTCCTTTTCTCCACCCCAAGTCTTCTAGAGAGCCTCAGGAGATGGAATACTAGAAGATCCCACCTTTCCCAGATCTTGGTAGGACAATCCCTAAACTTCTGCCATCATGGACTAGTGACTTTTAACAAAGTCACAATGAAATGCCAAGAAAATAGAGAGGACATATCCAAAGGAACATGTTATTCAATCATTAAGGTCTCTAACTAGTAGTCAAAACATACTGATGTTTGATATCAGAGCTGTTTTTATAACATGAGATCATAAACAGGGGAAGAGACAAGTAGCAACACTTAAGACAAGGAATAGAACCCACAGATTAGGTAGAGGATCACCTGCAGATTTAACATTAGTATTGGTTTCTTTTAAACCCTACTCCAATTTCTTGGGAAACCTGAGTTACCTGTACCTGTGGGAGTTACCTGTACCTGTGGTTGTCACCTGCATGTACAGGACTGGGCAATCATATCCTTATACTCCTTGTACAATATACTACCATTAGCCTCAACCAGAAGGATGCTAATGGGAGCATACTTATAAGGGACACAGGAGGGCTGAGGGACATTCTGGTCCACCATCTCATTGACAAGGTTCTGGATGATGGCATGATTGGGAGAACTGAGACCATAGCGTAGTACCCGAGGGCAAGCTCCCTTACAGTAGTTTGGGGTATAGAGGTTGGGAGCAATGATCCAGTGATCCCAGCCCAGCTGGTGGAAACTGACTTGGAAATGGTGGAGGGAACATTGGTTACTTTCAGACCCAACATGTTCCTGGGTGGGGCCAGGAATCTTAGATTTGATAATGGATGCTCGCCGTGCCCTGTGCAGAAGAGAAGAGTCCCTTTTCTTAAACTCCTCTAGGCCTCTGGGTAGAAGTTTGGCCTTCTGAACACTTTTATGAGTGTCATTGAAGTAGAGTAACAAGAAGGCAGTGTCCAAGGATGGCGTGTCATGCCAAGGAAGCTCAAGACCCTCACTACCTTTTCGCTGCTGACATATGAAGCGGAGTTGTAGAACCCTGTGCCCCTTGTGATCCCAGAGCCTTTGCTGAACAAGTTGTGTGATATCCATCTCTGTCCAAGCTTTGGATAGCAGGGAAGGCTTTGAGGAACTTCTTCCTGAGAAAGGAGTGTGATTGCTTGGATTTTTCTGGACCCAGGGCTCCACATGGCATGAGAGGTGGAAGCCAGCTAGGTGGAGTTGATGGCGGTAAACCATAGTGGCTCTGACTAGTTGGTAGGCTATCTGGTTTGGTCTCAGAGGAAAATCCAGGGTCTGTATATGCCAGGGGCCTGTATAAGTAATAGGAAGCAAGAAAAAAGGATTAGATTCTTACGTGTAAGCCTGAATCTCTCTCTCACAAACCTTCTCAGTACACACTGACAGCTGTAAGCAGCCTTAAAGTTAACTCAAGTTCATGATAATAGTTATTGTTCATTAAGCACTTACTAATATATTAGATGTTTTACATGCATTAGCTGTTTAACCTACAATAGCCCTGTGAGCTAGTTATTATCCCTATTTTATAGGCAAAGAAATAAAGGCTCAGAGAAGCTATGCCAGAGGATATACAGCCAGTGTGTGGTAGAATCAAGATTTGAGCCCAAGCCTGTTTCTCTTAAGGAGAGAAAATGTGTCTTATTTTTAGTTCACTCGCAGCACTAGGCTGAAAAAACTCTCAAATATAGAATTATGTTTTGTGTATATTATATATGTGGGAGAAGATCAATCATGTTATTAGTTGATTATTAAACATGACCAATTAAAATAATTGTTGAGAAATAAATGAATTAAGAATGAGTCCTCATGCCATATCATTATATAGACTCAGCTTTGGGGTGACAGTCCAATATTGGGGGCCAGGACCTGCCATCACTTCAAATCCAGGGTCAAGATGCCACAAAATAATTTTGTCTATCTACACCTAGCTGGGGCAGCTGTTTTACCATGTCTGCCTTCTACTTCAAGAATTGCTTCTTGAGCAGCTATTCCTTCTTGGGTATTAACCCTTAGTCACTGCTTTTTCTACTTATTACTGGAAATGATTCTTCCTTACCCCATTCATTGTACCACCATTCCTCTAAATAACATTGTCAACAAGACCTTGATTATATAAATATTTTGTTTGCATGCCTCCTAGTGATTAAGAGTTTTAATCTAAACCATAATGCTGATAGCTCGAGGCCAAAGGTGTTGGAAGTTGGGGCCTGCAGTGCTCTGAACTTCTGCATCCCCTCCTGGCAAAGGTCAAGAACAAGGTGACAAAAACCAGACATTGCAGAGAAAAGCCCTCTTTCATCTTCAAAGATTTTATCACTAAACATTTGCATGCTAATTTACATATTACTCACCTAACTGCAGGGAATTCACAAGCCTGGACTTCTTCTGTAGACCTGAGGCTTTTAACATAGAAGCTCTTTAATGTCTTCATGCATTAGGGTATTTGTTTTTAAAGGTCAGGCTCCAACTAATGCTCATTAAACCCTCAAGTTTGGGGCACTGGACATCATTCACACAAGGCCAAAGCCAGGCTTGTATTTGCTTTCTCAAGTTACTCCAGACTCCCATCCTACCATAATCTTGCCAAGAGGCCCACCCATACACAGGCCCCACCCTGCCCGAAAAGGAATCCAACCCAACCTCTATCTAGCAGGCTGTCTGGTGAGGAACACTGCCCTTTCCTTTCAGACTTTGACATCATATATTTCCTGAAGCAGGGTGGGGTTGCTAAGGGTCAGAGTCAGAAGGCTGCACTCTGAAGGGAAATGGCTGACTCACACATCCTGTGTGATTGAACCTGGCATAGCTCTCCCAGCAAGCTCAATTCAGCTGGATCATCTCCTGATGGAAAAAATCAGGCTCTGTTCTCTAGTCATCCATTTCTGGATTTTTTCCAGAGTCCCTAGATGTAGTCAGACCAGGACACCGTTTACTTCTTGCTTTCACACCTCATATCATTTGTATGAACTTGATTTCTGCTGAACTAAGGTATGAACTCTAGAGCCCTTAGAATAGCTTACAAATCCCTGTCTCTCATTAGCCTCATATCCTGCCATTCTCCACAAGGCTCACTAGGCTCCAGCCATACTCACTTTCCTTCTGTTCTTCAAGTGTGCTTCCACACTCTAGGACTTCGTACATGTTGTTTCCTCGGCCTAAATCAGACTTCTGTCTACTCTTCTCATGCCTAGCTTCTTATTTTACAAATCTCAACTCAAATGTCATCACTTCAGAGATGCCTTCCCTGACAATCCCATGTAAAGGGAGGATTTCTTTGCTATTCTTTATCAAAACAACTTCTTTCATTCTTTGATGGCACTTAACACAATTTGCTGTTTCGGTGTTTACTTATTTGTCTCACCCATGAGAGCCATGCTTATCTTGATCACAGCTGTGTGCTGGCACCTAGACAAGTACCTATAACTTAGTAGGTGCTGAATAAATATTTGTTGAGTGAATTCCCACCCCACCAAGCTACTTTCCTTTTCCTTAAACAGAATGCACTTCCCTGTCTGTATTCATAGTCTCCTTACTCCTTCTGCAAGGTCCAGCTTAAATACCACCTCCTCAAGGAGGCCTTTCTGACTGTCTCCCTGCTCCCCTTTCTTTGCTTTAAGCAGTGACCCATTTCTTCTTTGGGGTTCTGGGAACCCAACTGCTTATCATTTTCAAATCACTTATTATGCTGTAACACCATTATGTGATCTAGAGGTCAGGGTAGCAGTTATTTGCCTCTTTATACCCAACCCAAACAAAGTGCCTGATGTTCCATTCTCCACAAGGCTGTGTTGTGGAATCAGCACAGCAGAGTGATTAAGATTAAAAGCACAAGCTCTGGAGCCTGAAAGCCTTGGCTTCAAACCTAATTACTAGCTGTATTACACTGAGTCAGTTACCTTAAGTGTAAGTTTCTTTACCTATAAAATGAGTAGGTTAATAGTATCTACCTCATATGATAGTAGTGAGGATTAAGGGAAATAATGTTTGTATTTTTCCTAATGCCTGGCATGTTTACTGTATGGTAAGCTCACAGTAAAGGTTAGCTAGTGGTATTTTGTTGGTTTTTTTGTTTGTTTGTTTTTTGTTTGTTTGGTTTTTTGCTTGGAGGAGGCAGTGTAAATCCTGTCATCATCTGAGACTAGCAAAGGCCCAAAATTTATCTTGCCAGATTCCCAAGATTTCCCAGAAGTTGATGACTATCTGCATTCCCTAGAGTACCTTGCACTTGGGAGCCCACTGCTGTCCTGGAACAGTGTCTAATGAAGATGTTTAAAGCAGAATTAAGGACAGTGGGAACAAAGGCAATTCCAAAATACATTTGGTACCAAAAACCCAATGTAGCACCGTGGTCTAAATTGAAAAACTGCTTGGTATACAAGGATATTGAGATACAATATTTAAACACTAGAGAAGTTATGAACAGACTTTAGAATCAAACAGACTTGAGCTCAAATCCTAGTTTCTGCCACCCACTGTCTCTGTGACCTCTGCAAGTTATTTAACTTCTCTGTGCTTTATTTTTTATCTTTAAAAATTAGGCTAATTGCTTCATAACAGCTAATGATAGTGGCTGTCATTAAGGATGTCCTTTCTGAGGCTTTGTAAATTTCCCCAGTTCAGCATTCTGTACTCTTTGTCTTCTAAGAATAAAACATATGAACAGCCCTCCACAAGAATGTATATGGATATTTCTTAATTATAATTTTTCAGTGATATAACAAGAAGCACATATTTCTTTGAAAGATAGGAGTTGACATATCAGTTGCTCTGGGACCTGGGAGCGATTCCCCAACACAATCTGTTCTTAAGTGGGCCCCTAAAGGGTAGTGTGATTGGAGCCAGCTTTTCCCGTTTGGAATTCTTTGAAAAACCAAGCCTGAGAAAACAACCTGCCTACCAGGCAATGAAACCTGACAGTCAACTCACAGATCCTTCTTTCTCTAAACTCCCCTTCATTTCTCTCCCCCCGCTAGGATAGTATGGTATAATAACTCACCTCTGAGAGTCCTTGCTGCATTGGCCAAGGGCCTCACTAGCCTCACCATGGTGGCCCCAACTGTGCGGTTCTCCCTAGGGTGCCCATGTGCATCAGCTGAACGCTGGTACAACTCCAGCATGTACTTCATGGGATGCCCTTGGACCTCTGGCTTCCTCTGTTGCTTGTCAGGGGCTTCTTCTAGTAGCTCTTGAATCAGGGGCAAGGTAGGGACCTCAGCAAGGAGAGCAGTAGAGGGTTGCCCTACCTTTGCCATTTGGCCTCTGTGTTCCATAAAAAGTACCAGTCCCCAAAGAAGAAGAATTCTAATGATGCTGAAGAGGACCATCTTGAAAGGCTTGGTGTTTAGCAACACGTTCTAGCCAAAGCCAAAAGATGTCACTCTTTCTCTTTCCTTTCATACAGGTAACTGCATCTTGGCTCCACAACCACAAAGGGTAGGGCAAGAAAAAAATGAAAGGCAGGCAGGCCCTGTGTTGCTTCCTCTGCAAGAATCTTCTGGACAAAATGAGGTCTCCTAACTTGGCCTCTTTGCATCAAAACAAATAGAAACAGCAGGTGGGACAAGGCATCATGCACCCACACCTACTCCCCAGGACTGGGAACAAGATAGCACTTATTTGGAGGCTGAGGTAACTTAAAAGGAAAGTCCATTCTAGGACCTGCCCCCTTACCTTATCCACTAGGATGAAAAAAAAGCATCCCTATGTGCTCTGCTTCACAGCTTTAAAGGAAGTCTCTTAATCAGTCCTTAAAGGGCCAGAGGGCTCCTGCTCCCATTCCACTTCCATATAGTACTATCTCTAATGCAGCATTTTCCAAAACTTGGTCTTGGTCTGCTGATGACTTGCAATGAAACTACATTTGGTGACTGGTAAGAATGCAAACTTCTAGGTCCCTAGGAATCTTAACAAATGCTCCAAGAAGTTCCTGTAAACACTAAAATATGGAAGCCACTATGCGAATGTGGCCGCTGGAGCTTGAAGAAGAGAACAGTAGTTCTCAATATTGACTGTACATTGGAATCACTTGGGAGAGCTTTAACTATCACAGATGCCTGGGTACCATCCGCTAAGGTTCTGATGTATGGGTTTGGGGTGTTACCAGGGCACCACAATCTTTCAAGTTCTGCAGGTGATTTTAATGTGCGGCCCCATTTGAGTACCCTGATTTGGAACTTTCTGGTTTACCACGGAAGGTGTTGAGATCCTGAGTTGGCTTCATCAGAGAAGCCTGGGGTAATGGAAGATGAATCTGTAGAAGCTGGCTGGGAACTCATCTAGCTTGGCTGGATAATGGGAAGCAGCACGGCTGGGTCAGTTTAGTTAAGGCTGCCCAGACCATGATACTGCAGAAAAATGGTAGGTGGAGTTGTGGTTCTGCCTAAGGAGAAGCAGTTTGTTGGGGCTCTAAGCAGAAGGTGGGCAGGAGGTCAAGCCATGGGTCTAGGAGATGATGAGGCAGGCCTGATTGGTGAGAGACCTTTATGTCATACCAAGAATATGTATGAACAGGTACCATTATTGTGGAAAAGGCATGGACATCTTCTGACAAGCTGATAAGAGCAGTTACAACACTTGATCATAGCCAAAAGGCCGAGAAGTGATGGGCATTGTAATCACACTGGACTTCCCACAATGTGCTAGTTCTGGCCTCCTAATCTTTAGAGAGGCAGCCAAGAAGCCTCTCTGTTCTCCATATCTGCACTGTTCCTCCCTCCTCCTTACCCTCTCCTTTGAATTGTGATTCTGTCTCTTATTAGCTGTAATTTTACTTCTCCAAAGCAAATTTCTTTATTTCCCTCAGCCTCAGTTTTCTCAGCTGTAAAATGAAAATAACATGTTTTATCTCACAGGTTGTTGTAAGGATTAAAGGAAATAATCTATGTTAATTGCACAAACCCAATTAGACACAGGACATTTTTCCCTTTCTCTATTGTTTTCTAACATGGCCTTGGTCCCTGGCATGTATTGTAAAACAAAAGGCCTGTGTATATGGGTCTCTTAGGTCTGGACTCAAATACCAATTCAAAAACTTGTTAGCCAGGTGACTTGAGGCAAGGTTTCTCCTAGCCTGAGTTTCTTCATCTAAACTGTTAGTTCCTTTACAGAGTTATTGTGAGAATATTCTCTCTCTATATGTATTATACACAATAATATACGAAGGATCTAAACAGATAATTCACAGAATGCAAAACCTGAATGACAAAAATATACAAAAATATGTAATAGAAATCAGAAAAACACAATTTTAAACCACATAAGATACAATTCCATACCTGTTGAATTGGCAGCATATTAAAAATGTGATGCTATTAAGTTCAGGTGAGGATATAGAACACAGGTAGCTCTCTTACACTGCAGGTGGGGATGTGATTTGATATGATCATTTAAAACAGCAGTCCTCATTATCTCTAGTGAGGTCAAAGATGTATAATTCAGCAATACTATTGCTGGAGCAGTAGCTTTTAGAATTTTTTTTCTGTGACTCACAGCAATATATACATTTTACATTACAACCCAATACAAACATAAGCACACACTCACATACACATATATACCTGAAGTCAATGGTTTCTGAAATAATACTTATTCTTGCAACATATTGGGAGGGGTAATATGTCATGATAGGTAAGAACATGTCTCTGGAGCCAGAATCCTGTTTAAATTTAACCTCCATCATTTATTACATTAATCTTGGGCAAGTTACTCACTCTATGCCTCAGTTTTCTTATCTGTAAAATGGAAATCATAGCCTCTCTCTGTTTAAATTGTCTAATGTAGAAAATGGGATAATCAAAAGACTTGCCTCATAGTAGTTTTGTGAGGATTAAATGAGTTAATACAAGTATGGTTATTTATTTTAGAGTGCCTGGCACAAACTAGGTAGTAGACACAGGTTAATTGTTACTACATTGGATGTAAGCTGTGATCATCAGAAAGTTTGGATCTCCCTAATGTACTAGTTCTGACCTCAAGAGTTGCAGAGAGGCAGCCAAGAGACCTCTCTGTCTTCCTTGTCCACATGGTTCCTCCCTCCTCTCTTATCCCCTTCTCTGCTGCCCCAACATTCTCTTTGGCCCTTGACCTCTGTCTGTTACCAATTTAAACTTCCTATCTTTCTATTCAACATAGCTAAATAAAAGAACAAGTTGTCAGGACAACTATCAAAGGGTCCATATAAGAGTTTGGGGCACAGTTTTGTTTGATGTTTCAGTGGTATTCAATTGGGATTACATCTGTCAAAAACATTTTTTTGCTATCTCTTAGTAATGAGATTTTGACACAGGATCAAAAGAAATAAAAAGAGACCACATATTATGCTGGAAAGAGTATGATTGGGGTTTGAATTCCTGGTTCTGCCCATTATTGGCTATTGCTTAACCTCTTCGCATCTCAGCTTTCTTAATTATTGAGGATATTCATTACTTGCCAGGATTGTGGTGAGATTTAAATGAGATAATGTATATAAAGTATCTGGCACATAGATAATCCTAAATAAATGGTAAATTTTATCATTAATAGCTTATGAGTTAAAGGTATATGTAAAGTGTATCTCACTGAAAGAAATATCTGCTCAGCATCCTTCTAAAAATTCTTCAGCTGAATTTTTATTCCATCACTTTACCCACAGGGCTTCAGGAGACTCACTACATTGAATAGGTCATCTTTCATATTTTCAGAAAAAGATCCAAAAACCAATCCCATTCTTACCACCAGAATTGAAAGAAGCTGGCATGATTATTTCCTAAATGCCCCTTGGTGGGCCCAATGTATGTTACTGCCCCAAACCCCCAGAAGAGGGCACTAACCTTCTTTCCAGCTTTATGATTGGCGGTGTGGGGGTGAGGTGGAGCTGCAGGTAATAGATGAGTGGAAGGGGATCAACTAGAGAATGTTTATCAACCATTCCTGCTTTAGAAAACAATTAATTGTATAAATCGGATACTTTAGGAGGTATTATTGACATGACAAAGGGGGGTTCTTAAAACAACAAAATGTGTGACCACAAGTTGCTTTGAGTGGCAGGAACCCTTAATATTCGGTGTGGGTTAACTTTTGAAACTTTTTTTTATTTTATGTATTTATTTTTAGAGAGGGAAGGGAGGCGGGGGGGGGGGAGAGAGAGAGAGAGAGAGAGAGACATCAACGTGCGGTTGCTGGGGGTTATGGCCTGCAACCCAGGAATGTACCCTGGCTGGGAATCGAACCTGGGACACTTTGGTTCCCAGCCCGTGCTCAATCCACTGAGCTACGCCAGCCAGGGCAACTTTTGAAACTTTAATGCGCTGGGCATACTAGTAAAGTGGGTGAAATTTACAAAATAGTAGACTTTTATCTGCTTTTTGGGAAAATGGCTATTGTATAAAGTATACATGTATAATAGATTTCTTCTTTTACAACATTGTAATTCACATTTTCTTGCAATTGTATTAATTCAACAAATATCTAATTAAGCACCTCCTGTGTTAGATATTAAGGGTGCAGGCCTATAGCCAGACTGCATGGTTCACATTCCAGCTCTACTACTTAACTAGCTTGGTAATTTGGGGCAATTAACTCGCTGTTTCTGTGCCTCAGTTTCCTTATCTAATAACAAGAATAATACTGCTTTAGAGGGCTATTGTGAGGATTAAATAGTTAATGCATATAACAAGCATACTGTATTCCAGACACTAGATTAGACCCCAACACTACAGAAATTAATATAAGTCCTCTATCTTCAGTACTCATAGGCACTACACTAGTCACTGAAGTAGGTTAGGGGATACCAAGATAAAGTGGTTACTATCTCAAGAAGATAAACAGTTACTATCCTTGATAGTGACATAAAAGATAGGAAATATTTCCCCAAATCATGACAATTCCTCTGATTACTATTCTGAGTTCTTGAAAAACTGACCTATTTTCTAGATGTTTTATTTAATAAATCATTTTCTATAAAACAGAGATTATAGGGAGGGGGTTAGGGGGTAAGTGTAAAATGGGAAGGGATTGGATATATAAATTGCCATTTATAAAAAGTCATGTGGATGTATAGTACAGCATAGGAAACATAGTCAATAATCTTGTAATAACTAAGTATGGTGTCCAGTGGGTACTAGACTTATGGAGATGATCACTTTGTAAGTTATATAAATGTCTAATCACTATGTTGTACACCTGAAACTAATATAATATTGTATGTCAACTGTATTTGAAAAATAAAAAAGTTATAAAAAATAGGCACTATGGCATATTTTTATAAATATATATTAACTTGGTACTAGACTACATCCTTTTACATAGTATTGAATCTCTTTTTATCTTTATATCAACTCTGAATTAAGAATTGCTATTCCCATTTATAGATAAGGAAATTAAAGATCAAAAAAGAAAACTTGCCCAAGGTTGTACAACTCACAAATGGTGGAATTCACTGGGATTTGGTCCCAAGTCGGGTTGATTTTAGAGCCCCTCTCTTTGTACTTTGTAGGTTGCTATGTAAGCTGTCAATAAGCATTTAGCCTCTTAACACAACTCAGTTACCCTATAAAGTAACCTCACAGAGATTCCTGAATATAACACTCAAATATAAGCTCTGTGAAGTCAATGATCATGCCTATCTTATTTATTATTATAGGTACTCAATAAATATTTATTGAATAAATGACTTCATTAGGAGATTGTTATTTTTGCCAAAATCTAGGCTGATGGACAGACTCTTGCTGGACTCTTGTTGTAATGTGTCCTCAAGAAGGCCCTCCTGAGTTTTGAGGTAGAAGAAAATCTACAGCAATCACTTTACCCTCCCTGTACTTTCAACTCCTTAAAAAAAGTCATATTGCCTGTTTTAATAAGTCCTTGTGACTCTCATCATCCCTACCAATGCCAGAGGCCCCAGTAAAAGAAGCACCCCCTTTGCCATGCATGGGTAGCAAGAACCACTGATCACAGCACATGAAAATGGGCATTGCACCAGCCTCCCTAGTCTGAAGACCAGGAAATCTCTAATTTAATTGCAGTTCATTCAGGTCCAGGCTTCTAGGTAGCCAAACTAGCCTTGGGTCATGGACCCTGCTCTAAAACACATTCATCAAGCCTCAATAGTGTGCCAAGCATTGCATTGCGTGTATGATAGTAGAACCCAGCTCAGCAAAGAAAATATTTGCAAAGGTCCCAAGGAACCAAAAGATCCATGTAGCTAATGTGTAGAAAAGAGAATGAGGGGAAAGGCTTCCAAGTAAAGATGATGTGTGGTAAGTAGGAGCCAGAGCATGCATGGCCTTGTAAGGGCTGCTGTTATTCTTTAAGTGTCTTTTCAAGAATTAAAACAACAGTGTCCAAATCAGAAAAAGATGACCCTTCTGAGTAAATGAACACAGCTCTATGCTGAATTTCTGCCCTTACATGCCTCCTCAACAAGGCATCTTGTGTATTACACTAACTGCACAGCCATTTGCAACTACCCCATTTGTAAGGCCTTCTCTGTGCTTTAGCCACACTGACGTTCTGGTATCTTTCAGTTTTTTCAGCAAACTATAGTACCTTTGCCTCTAGGTCTTTATGTATACTATCTCCTATGCCCACCCAGAATACTCTCTTCCCTTTTCATTCCCCAGGGTACTCCCACTCAGCCTTTATGTCTCAGCTAAAGTATCACTTCCTTGAGGAAACCTTCCCTGAGTCCTTAGATTAGATCTAAAAAAGCATCTGAGAAAGATTTGCAATGAAGATGACACTAGAATTGGGTTCTTAGTTATGAGTAGGATTTTAATAGGTAGAGAAAAGAAGATATACCATTCTGTGACCAGTTCAGTATATTTCAAATATTGCCCTGAAAATTGTAAGAAGGGTGGATTGAAGAGATCTTGAAAGGTTCTGTAAAGCACTTTGAGCATATACTTGATCCTTTGTGCATGTGTCATTTTATTAAATATAACTGTGAAAATAGGTATGGGTATTCATTTTAAAGAAAGAGGAACTGAAATTCAATGCAGTTAAGTGATTTAACTTAGATAACATACCTATAATGAAAGGTTGATTTACAACCAGATCTTCTTACTGGGCTCAGGGCTTTTATTTTACTTGAGGAATCTACTTACCTTCTGCAGTACTATCAAAACTTGGCTTTCCATTCTGGGTCTCCAGAATTTAGTTTTAAGCATAAGAATAGAGGAGTTTCCAATGTCACTAGCTATCAGACAGATGCAAATTAATACCATAATGAGATACCACTTTACACCAGTCAGAATGACCATCATAAACAAAGCAACAAACAGCAAGTGTTGGAGAGGTTGTGGAGAAAAGGGGACCCTAGTGCACTGTTGGTGGGACTGCAGACTGGTACAACCACTGTGGAAAACAGTATAGAACTTCCTCAGAAAACTAAAAATGGATCTGTCTTTTGACCCAGCAATTCCACTGCTGGGATTATATCCTAAGAACCCTGAAACACTAATCCAAAAGAACCTATGCATCCCAATGTTCATAGCAGCACGATTTACAGTAGCCAAGTGCTGGAAGCAACCTAGTTGCCAATCAGTAAATGAATGGATCAAAAAACTATGGTACATTTACACAAAGGAATTCTATGCAGCAGAAAGAAAGAAGGAGCTCCTACCCTTTGTGACAGCATGGATGGAGCTGGAAAGCATTATGCTAAGTGAAATAAGCCAGGTGGTGAAAGATAAATACCATATGATCTCACCTTTAACAGGAATCTAAACAACAAAACAAAGAAACAAGCAAAATATAGCCCAAGGCACTGAAACAGAGAACAGGCTGACAGTGACCAGAGGGGACAGGGGAGGGAATTTCAGGGGAGAATGGAAGGGTTTACAGGAACAAATATAAAGTACACATGGAGAAAATCTAGGGGGGATTGGACATGGGAGAGAGGTGGGGAGGGATGGGTGGGTAGGCTGGAATGGGAGTAAAGGACAGAAAACTGTACTTGAACAATGATTAAAATAAAATTAGAGGAAAAAAAAGAATAGAGGAGCTTCTATTCAAAATTGTTCCTACAAGAGCTCTCATGATGTTCCTGGGATCCTTAGGCTGGAGAGAATGTCCAAAGGCGAATCTCTGGGGATAGCAATCTAGGAACTTGACCTTGTAAACCTTAGCATAAGAGTACAAAATTTCAACTCTCACCATTGCTTATAGACCATATCAGTCCTAGGCCATCAGAAGAGCATGATTTCTTTTAGCCAAGTATGCAAGTAAGAGCTCATGATGATACATTCTGAAAATCCTTTTGGCCTTGGAGACAGTCTTAACTGTCTCCAGCTTTTGGAGTTTTTGGTCATTCCTGGATAATCAAGTTATCAGTAAATCATTGACTATATTTGCATTCTCTGGTCTCCTTCCCTTTGGTCCCAGTAGGAACTTGTATTTTTAAAAATTTGATATTAAAGCAAATGACTAGGTAATTGACTTCCTGCATTAGAGACAGGGGGACTGCTCTTTCCCTTTCCCTGAAAGCCCTACAGAGACTTGTTGCATAAGTATAACTACATTTTCTATTGTATGTCAGTTTCACAGGAGCTGGGCATGGCTGAATACTCATGACCCCTGGGCCAGAACAACTCACTGCAAGGAAGACATTCTGGATCCTTGGGACACAAGAGAAGACAGCTAAGAGTGGCCTCTTCAAAGACTCAGCAAATCTACAAGCTCTGCCTTTGTCTCAAAAGCCACTGTGGGTAAAAGTGGTCAAAAGGTACAAAATGCTTGCTATAAATTAAATAAGTCCTGGGGATGTAATGTGCAACATGGTGACTATAGTTAATAATACTATATTATACATTTGAAAGTTGCTAAGAGAGTAGATCTTAAAAGTTCTCATCACAAAAAATATTGTAACTATGGTGGTGATGGATATTAACTAGATTTATTGTGGTGATCATTTCACAATATATATATATATCATATTACTATATTGTATATCTAAAACTAATATAATGTTATATGTCAATTATATCTCAATTAAAAAGCAAATGCAGAGTTTGGTGTGAAAGAGGAAAAGACCTAGAACTTGGACCTAAGGCAAGCACTTGAGATCAACAATGGGGGCTATAAGGCATTTTTAAAGAATTGTCACTTTCTCTAAACAAATCCTTGATACTGTCCTGCTGAGTCAGGTAGAGATAGAAATGCCTTTTTTTCTTTTCATTTGTGATATCAGGAAGAAAGTACACAGGTTGATGTTTCTCCTTCACTGTACATAAGTGTTCCCTTTTCCTACTACTGTGGCAAGACTCCTGGAAATATCAGAGCATAAGCCACCACGGACCTGGAAGCCAGATTATGAAGTTTAAAAATACAGATTGCTTGTCTCTACTTTCCTCCATTAGGCTCTGAGCTTTACTTCTCCATTTGGGCCATAAGGAGAGTCCAATTCCATCTGTCACACTGAAATGGAAAGTTGAAGATGAAAGCAGACTTGTGAACAATCAAATTAGGTCCAGATAAATTGTTTGCATAAACTTGAAGACAACTCAAAACATCAGCTAAATCTCTAAGCAGACCTTAAATCCTTTGGATTTTCAGGAAAATCTACTGAATATTTTAATGGTGTTTTTCTTTTTGTTTCTTTTTCAGGTTAAAGAAAAGTTGGTGAAAATCCCAAGAAGAAGCCTTGGGGCAAAAAAGAGAATAAGGGATGATAATGTTCAGTTCTAATGTGGGACTTGATTGTAAAGTTGATTGGGAACTTTGATGAGAACATCACTGTGTTCTCAAAGACAGTTCTCGATCTTTCAGAGTATCTACTCATCAGATCATGAAGTAGGCCCCCAAATCAGAATGCCCTTCCTCTTTAATAGAAGAATACACGCTCTTTGAGAAAAATTTGTATTCCTTCTCATATATATATATATGAGAAGGAATATATATAAAATATTCACTGAATGAATATTTATTAACTACCTTCTAGGTGTCAGTTCTGTGTTGGGGACACAGAAGAGCACTATACTAATTTTACTAATAGTGTACTCGTCCTTATGGAGTTTATAGTCAAGTAAGGGGGGAAGATATTATATAGACAACCTCAAAAATGAATGAATATTTTTAATTTTAATGGAATGCTATGAAAGAAAATTATGTGTCCCCCTGGGAGCATAACCCAACAGGAGATTAAGATAGGATAGAAGATCTAATTTAATCAGATGGATACAGAAAGTTTCCACCAAAGGAAGTGACATTCAACTGGAGACATAAAGGTTAAGTAGCAATTCACCAGGTTAAGATTGTGGAAAAGAATATTATGTGAAGAGTATACCAATATGAAGACTCTGAGGCACAAAGGAAGGAAGGAAGGAAGGAAGGAAGGAAGGAAGGAAGGAAGGAAGGAAGGAAGGAGGGAAGGAAGGAGGGAGGGAGGGGGGGAGGGGGGAAAGGAGGGAGGGGGGGGGAGGGAAGAAGGGAGGGAGGGAGGGACCTGGATGTCTTCAAGGCATTGAAAGAAGGCAAGTTTGGCATGGGCAGAAAATATAAGATGAAGCTGGAGATTTTGGCAGGGGTCAAATCATACAGTGATAATTTTAATTATATAAACAATTTTGTATTTGGGAGAGGAAGAATTAAAAATAATTGAATTCTGGTGTGCTCCACTGGAAGAATAGTGGTCCTTGTTACTGAGTTGCAAAGCACTGGAAAAAGAGCAAGTTTGGAGAGGAGGAGAGATAATGAAACTGATTCTGGATGTTGTGATTTCAAATGCATGTCATGTAGGTAATTGGATATGCTATTTTAAAATTCAGAAGATAAACCTAGAAATATAAAACTGGGAGTTGCTGACATATACATGATTATTGAAGATATGGGAATGGTTGAGTTTATCTAGAAGAGAAAGTACAGAGTGAAAACAGTGAGAAAGCCTAAGCTGAAACTTAGGTGATCCTAACATTTTATGATTGAGTAGAGGTAAGAAGACCAAGGAGGCAGAAGGAGAGCAGGAAGATAAAAAAAGACAATGTTTCAAGAGTTAAATGATGAACTGTATTGAATTATGCATAGCAGTAAAGAATATGAAAATAAACAACTGACCATTGGCTTTAGCATCAATGTCATTGATAACTTTATGGAGCACTGTGTTTGCTAGTGGTAGAACTAATCTAATTGTATTGCATTGGGTTTGGGAGTGAAAAGAAGGTGAGACAATGGACTAAGTCAGACTAGAAAATCCTTTCAGAAGTATGGTTGTAAAGGAGAGAAAAAAGACAAAGTGGTAGCTAGAGGAGTGTGGGGGATCTGAGAAGGTTTTTTTTTTTTTTTAAATGGGTGAAACATATAAGTACTGATGGGAAAGCATCATATATTGACTCTATTTTTCATGCTCTAAAAATTAGAAATTAGTCAAGGTCAGGCTGTGTATAGAATGCTTGAATTCACTGCTAGCAAAAGCAGATTTCCCTTATGGTGTCAGATCAGACACAATTACTCTGTTCAGTTGCTTTTAAATGAGATACTTTAGTTTCTCTGATGACACCTAAAGAAAGAGGGGTTTTCCTGTAATGCTTACAGGCTAAGGCTGTGTTTTTCACTTGGATGATATCTTTAAACTGTTTTTAGTTTTGCTCAACATTGTCCAAAATGTGACTAGTTGAGTAATCTTTCTAAAACATTCATCTGATCATGTCACTATTCTGCTTAACATATTTCAACAGCTCTCTCTACTCCCTTCAAGATAAAGTCCCAAACTCCTTAGAATGAAAAGCAAGGCCCTTTCTGACCTGTCTTATAACTATTTCTCAGGCCTTATCTATATTTACATGCACATTTACATTCTACACTTTATTTAAGCCTGAGTACTAATAATTCTTTGAAGCAACAGTCAAACTCTCCCTTAATTTTCCTCTCCTTTCCTAAACTGTTCCCCTTTTCTAGAATGCTGAGGTACTTAACAAAAAAAACCCCTGTTAAATAAATGAATAAGTACATCAGTGAATGAATGCATTTACCTCAGTTTTCTTGGCCACTTTTGAAAGGGGCTATGTGGCTATACATGGTAATAAATTAGGCATTTATTTGGGGAAACTGGAGGACAGTCACATGTTAGGATTTCAGGGAGTCATTGAGATCCTCACTGCATTAAACCATTACTCCTGTTAGCCTATCACTTGACCTTATCCCATGAGAGTTTTATTTCCCTGAGTAAGGGCTTGGTGTTACTAGAAGTCTCTGAAGGAGGGAGGGATACTGAAAAGGAAAGAGGGGGTCAGAGAGAGAAATTACAAGTAGGAGGCATGGTGGTAAACAGACAACAGTACCTCTTTGCTCAGAACTAATATTATGATGGCACTGGAGCAGAAACAAGCCAATCTGAAATAATCAAGTGCAGGGAAAAGATTAATTTAGAGCCTAAAACACACTTTGGGCAATTTTAAATCATCCTGTTGTTGAGCTGAAAGGCAGATTAAAAATCACACTTCCCATCCCAGATGCCTAAGGTAGAGAACTAAATGGAATACAGCAGGGGGTTGCACCATTTCCAGAGACAGATCATTTCCAGTAGAGCCCTTTGGGTTTGAGAAGAAAGGTGGGGGTTGGTAGGTTAGTCTTCTCTAGCAGAGCCAAGTCCATACAACAAATAGCTCCAGAAAATCCCAGGTTTTTTATAGTACCTGCAGATGGACAGGAGATACCTGGCTTACAGATGTAACAAACCTGGTGAACAGGCCAAGATAACTCCTCTTCTGGCCACTCTAAGGACTACCCATTGGAGATCAAACCCACCCAGCCTGCTCAGATTTCTGGGCTGTCTAGGATTAGTGTTTCTGGGAGTCCAACATCCCAGGTGAAAAAATGTCTACTCTTTTACAGGACTCTGGACTAGAGCAGGAGGAAGGAAGGAAGAAAATAAAACTCCATTGTACTTTTCTTCTATACTTTGCTCCCTGTTAGCTATTAAACCTATCTTCTTTCCATTGCTCAATATTATTAGTACTTTGAGGAAAAAGAACATTGGAGAACTGGATAGAAGACAAAGCTTAGAATTAAAAAATAAATAATAAATATTGGTTGGGTTCTGGCCAAGATGAAGGTGTAGGTAGAAGCCCTTTGCTTCCTTATATAACCAAATGGAGGATAACAATCAACCTAAAACCAATGAACAACCAGAAGTGCCAAAAAATGAAACTGCATGGGATTCCGACAATCAAGAAATTAAAGAAACAGTCAACCAGAACAACCAGACCAGTAAGAACCCATGGCAAGGCAGTGTACCATGCAGCTGGGGCTGCTGAACAGGAAACTGAGACTCAGACCTGACTGTGGACTACGGCAGTTGCCACAATGGGAGAAACTCTCGGTCTCACATGAGAGTTTATTGGAAAGTAGGCTAGAGCCGAGCAGGTGAGCTACATTGTTCCCTCTCTGGCCCCTCCTCCACAGGCAGCACAGCAGCACAGCAAGGAGGGTTGTCCTGCCCTGGTGAATACTTAAGGCCCCACCCCCATACAACTTAACAGGTACTCCAAGACGAAGAAATATGGCACAAATGGAAGAAAAGAGCAAACTTCAGAAAGAGAGCTAAGCAATGAGAAGATAGCCAACCTATCTGATGGAGAATTTAAAGCCCTGGTAATCAAAATGTTGACAGAACTGATTGCGCTTGGTCAAAAAATGAAAAACAAAAACAAAAACAAAAACAAATGAAAGATACCCAAAATGAAATAAAGCAAAATATTCAGGGAACCAACAGTGACTGGAAGGAAACCAAGACTCAAAGCAATGATTTGGAAGAAAAGGAAGAAATAAACATCCAACCAGAACAGAATGAAGAAATAATAATTCAAAAAAGTGAAGAGAGAATTTGTAACCTTTGGGACAACTTGAAACGTTCCAATATCTGAATTATAGGGGTGCCAGAAGGAGAAGAGCAACAGCAAGAAATTGAGCTTATTTAAACAAATAATGTAGGAAAACTTCCCCAATCTGGTGAAGGAAATAGACTTCCAGGAAGCCCAGGAAGCCCAGAGAGTCCCAAAGAAGTTGGATCCAAAGAGGAACACACCAAGGCACATGATCATTAAGTTACCCAAGATTAATGATAAAGAGACAATCTTAAAAGCAACAAGAGGAAAGGAGACAGTTACCTACAAAGGGCTGCCCATAAGGCTATCAGCTGATTTCTCAAAAGAAACTTTGAGGCAAGAAGGGGCTGGAAAGAAGCATTTGAAGTCATGAAAGGCAAGGACCTACATCCAAGATTACTTTCTCCAGCAAAGCTATCATTTAGAATGGAAGGGCAGATAAAGTGCTTCCCAGATAAGGTCAAGTTAAAGGAGTTCATCATCACCAAGCAATCACTACATGAAATGTTAAAGGAACTTATCTTAGAAAAAGAAGATCAAAACTATGAACAGTAAAATGACAACAAACTCACAACTATCAACAAATGAACCTAAAAGAAAAGAAAAACAACAAAAACAGAAACTAAGCAAATGATTAGAACAGGAACAGAATCAGAGAAATGAGCATCACATGGAGGGATTTCAGTGGGGAGGGGGAAGGGAGGAATGGGGGGAAAGGATACAGGGAAGAACAAGAGTAATTGGTAGGCATAAAATAGATGGGGAGAGATAAAAAATGGTATAAGAAACAGAGAACTCAAAGAACTTATATGAATGGCCCATGGACATGAGCTAAGGGGGGGAATGCTGGAGGGTTGGAGGGGGCAGATCAGAGGGGAGTAAAGGGGGAAAAATTGGGAAAACTGTAATAGCATAATTAATAAAATATACTTAAAATAATAGTAAATATTGTATGGCAAACATAATTAAAATAAATAATATAAATAACACAAGATAATGAACATTATGGGCCTGGTTAAAGGTCACACAGAAGTGAGTGAACTTTGTTCAAATTCCACATTTGCCAACTTATTAGGTACATGACCTTGGAAAAGTCCCTCATGAGCCTGTTTCCCTACCTGTAAGATCAATACTGTAAACTTTACCCATATGAGAATTGAATGCCTGGCACCTAAGAGATAGTCAATTGATTCTAATTAATTTTCCCCTATTTGTGGAAACGGTGGAGTGGTAGATGAGTCTTATTCTGAGGGACAAGGATTTTATAATCCTGAGGTTTGGACTGAGCAGAAAGGATTTGGCTAAGTACTCAAATCTTATAGAGGTTATGTGGAGGGAAGGATCCCATCTATATCCATCCACTGGATGGATAAATACAATTGCAACCAGGAATTATTATCTGGGTACTTTATACAGGTAAGTGGAGTTTGGGAGTAACATTTAAGCAGGTGATAATGGGGCCTGTGAAACGATAAAATCTGAGCTTCCTACCCTGTCTGGCTCAGCTCTGTACTTGTGTTCTATTGTATAAGCCTCTCTGTTTCCCCAAATCTATTTGTTTTCTATCAAATCGAGATCTTTTACAGACTACTTAATACTTACAAACTATGCTCTATAAAGGAAGGGAAAGGGGGGTGACAATTGAGGGAGAGAGAGAGGGGGGGGGGAGGGAGGGAGAGAGAGAAAGAAGAAGAAGGAGGAGGAGGAGGAGGGAGGGAGGGACAGAGAGATCAGACAGAGAAGGAGGTCTAGAGAGGTGCTCCAGAAAGATGTTTTGCATAAGAAAGGGTATGGTTTGGCATTTAACTAGTAGGTGTTGTGATGAGAATTCATAACTATCTCTTTGTCAAGAATGAAATTTGGTTGATTGACCCAATTGGAGGGCTTTGCTTTGAGCTACCTAAGATAGAGGTTGAGCATATGAGTTAATATAGTATGTCACAAACATTTTTGAAGATTGGTAAGGGTTTTGTGGAGTGAGCAGGGCTGTAGATGACTGGAAAATAGTATTTGCCATGACATCAATTGGGTGATTTTTAAATTGCTCAATTATTTCTGTAAGGAACTCTACAGGTAGTCATATTTTTGACAGTATAAAATTTTTATATTTACAATTAGCTGGCTGAATCCAGTTTAGATGATCCCAATTTTGTTGGCAACACCTAAAGCATCATTGTCAGGAGCCAGACAAACATATGCCTTCTTCTCTCCGTCAGGCTTGATCAGCATGTTGACCTTGGCCATGTCAATGTCATTGAGCTTCCTCACAGCCTTTTAGGTCTGGTGCTTGTTGGCCTTGAAATCCACAATGAACACAATCATATTGCTGTCTTCTGTCTCTTTGTGGCTGACTCAGTAGTAAGGGGAACTTGATGATGGCATAGCAGTCAAGCTTGTTTCTCCTGGGGACACTCTTCTGAGGCTATTTAGGCTGCCTTTGGAGCTGTAGTATTTTTGGCTGTCAGAAAGTGGTTGGCATGTGGATCTTTTTTTTTTTGTGGCTGTGGATGCCTTTCAGTACTGCTTTCTTTGCCTTCAAAGCCTTTGCTTTGGCTTCAGCTTTGGGAGGGGTAGGGGCTTCCTTCTTTGCTTTGGGCACCATCTTTGTGAAAAGCTTCAATTAATCATATTAAACATGTTTTTCTCTCAATCATTCTACTCTGTGGAGATGTATTTCTATCTCTTTCCCTCTTTTCACCATCAAACTTCTGGTTCCATAATTCATAGTTGTGCACTGACTCTTGCTCCTGCCATTCAACTTGTACTATTATCTCAGGTGTTTGAACAACTTCCACATAGTTTAAATCTCTGTCTTTCTCTTTCATGGCCCTTTAATGTTCCTGATTTCTTCCACTTGGAAACTCTTTACTCCCAAGCCCCCAGGTTTCCATGAACCAACACATGTCAGGTTCTCTTATTACTTTTCTGACAGCTATCTCTTTGCCTTTCAAGGCTCGATTTTTCCTCTGGCACACTCAGAGAAAATTTTTCTTATGATTTTATCTCCAACTCTCTTCTCTTTCTGCAGAGTATTTTTTGGCTACCACATTTCCAAAGCATCTGCTACTTTCTCTGAGTGATTTTGGCCTCCTTATCTTAATCTCAAACTTCAGTTAGTATTTCTAATTGCCAGCTGGACATTTCTACTTGGATTTCTATTTTCACCTGCTACTCTTGTCTTAACAACATATATCTACTTTCCCAAGCCAGTTCTCTACCCATGTATTCCTTCTATTATTATCAATACCACTTTCTCTTTTAAGAAATCCAGTCACCCTTGACTCCTCTTTCTCCTTCAGTCTTTATATTTGGTCCCCACATCCTATTGAATCTACCTCTCAAAAGTATCTTAAACCTGTTACTTCTTTGCCATTCCCATTGCTACCACTATAAGTCTGGTTCCCATTACCTCTCCTCTGAATAATTACAATAACCTCTTTATACAGTTCATTATTGCTGTAACAACTCATTTCTTTAACAAATACATTGAGTCACTTACAGTGTGCTGGGCACTGGGTATACAACTGTGTATCTGATCTCATGGTATATGCAGTCCAGTATGGAAGTCAGACAACTAAAAAGGAAATAATCATATAAAGGAGATGAGTATCAGAATAGATTTAAGAATAGGAAACTGTAGGACATAGAAGAATAGCCCTAACCTAGACTGCAGGGTTAAGGAAAGCTTCACAAAGAAGGAAACAGCAATGAGTACAGGAATTTATCTGGCACAGGAAAATCAACATAATATTCCAAGCAGAGGGATAAGTATTAGCAAAAGCATGGAACAAATGGAAGGCACATGCTTTGGGGAAATGAAAGTTATTAAAGATGATTAGAATACCGCCAGAGAGGTGGGGCAGGAAGAGAGATTAATTGGCAGGGATTGGATCATGAAATGTCTAGTGTCCCCACTGAAGATTTAGAGAGCTTGGAACACTATTAAAACATTTGTAAAAAAATTTTATTATTGTTCAATTACTATCAAAATATTTTAATCAAGAGAGGAATGGTATCTGATTTGTACCTAAAGAAGTTTGCCCTGGCAGTAGTGTGGAGGCTGAATTTGATAACATTGATTTCAATACAAGTGCTAATAATAATTTTTAGGATCCATAAAATACACTTGTAAAAGTAAATATCAATATAATTAATAAAATTGTACAAAGGGCCAATATGGGTCCTTCATAAGCCCATGATTAAACTCATGGTTAATGGATTAATTTTATACCAACTTGATTAGGCCACAGGGTGCTCAGACATTTGGTCAAACATTATTCTGGGTGTATTTGAAGTAATAAACTACATAAAGCAGATTGCCCTCCCTAATGTGAGTGGGCCTCATCCAATCCATTGAAGGACTGATTTTGACCTTTCCATGAATGAGAGGAAACTCTTCTTGCCTGACTTTTGAGCAGGAACATAAATCTTTTCCTGCCTTTGGATTCATATTGAAAAATAAACACTTTTTAGGTCATGATTCTAGTAGCTCTCAGTCTAAAAATTACACTTTTGGGTCTCCTGGTTCTCAGGCTCTAGGACTAGGATTGTAACTATGTACATCAGTTCTCCTAAGACTCCAACTTGCCAACTGCAGATCTTGGGACTTAGCAACCTCTGTAATCATATGAGTCAGTTCCTTATAATAAATTTTATTATATAAAAATACAGTACATATAATATTATAGAATATATTATATATATGTGTATATATATATATCCTGTTGATTCTGTTTCTCTGGAGAATCATAATTAATACAGACATACAGACTTTGGTACCTAGAAGTAGGATGCTAATGTAACAAATGGTCTAAAAATGTGGAATTGGCTTTGGATTAGATAATGGGTAGAGACCAAAAAAATTTTAAGGTGTATTCTAGAAATACAAATGTTAAAGGTGATTTTGGTGAAATCTCACACAAAAATGAAGAATAGATTATTGGAAACTGGTGGGAAGACAATCTTTGTTATAAAGAGGCAATGAATTTTGTTGAATTGCATGTTAGCATTTTGTTAAAGGTAGAAATTGAGGGTGTTGACATTGGACATTTAGCAGAGAAAATTTCTAAGTGAAGTATTGAAGATGCAGCTTGGGTCCTCCTTACCTTTTACAGTAAAATGTGAGAGGAGAGAGATGGATTTAAGAAGGATTTATTAGGCAGAAAAGAACTGGAACTTGGTAATTGGGAAAATTCTCAGCCTATCCATATTGAAAAAACAAAACAAAACAAAACAAAACCCAACAAACCCCAAAATGAGAAAGCTTGTTCTGAAAAGAACACTAAGGTCATGGCTGGACAAACATTTGATAAGGAGATCTTGGGTGTGACTCATAAGCTTGATCAGCTATCTTAGCAGAAGCTAGGAATAGAGATGGGCTTATACCAACAGAAGCACTGACAGATGGGATTAGAAGACAAAAAAATGAGACAAAATCAAGGAAGGCCATCAGACTTCTTATATTGCACTGGGGCAAACCATAGAGCTCTTCAGCTATGAACATGTGCTGTTCTTCAAATAAAGGAGAAGGACCCTGATGGCAATTCAGAAATCATCAGGGCTGTCTCCTCAGTTTCAGAATGAGGCTGTCTTTTCAGTTTCAACAAGCCACATGACCCTTGACTAGAGCTGTGGGGACAGAGCTGCCTGGAGTCTTGGGGTGGCGATTGCCACCTTTGTGGGCCCAGAAAGTGGGCATCAAGCCAAAGTGGGCATCAAGCCAAAGAGAATTAAACCCTAATTCCCCCCTAGAGACTTAATATGTAATGGAATTTGTCCTGCAAGGTCTTGGACTTGCTTGCGGCTTTTCACTCCTTCCTTCTTTCCTGTTTCTCCATTTTGGAATGAGAATGGCTATCCCATCCTTTCCCAACATTGTGTTTTGGGAGCACATAACTTGTCTGGTTTCACAGGGTCACAGGTAGAGAGGAATTTTTCCTCAGAATGCATTATAGCTTTGAGTCTCACCCATACCTGATTTAGATTGTATTTAGATGAGACTTTGGACTTTAGACTTTATGGTGATGCTGGAATAAATTAAGACTTTTCAGGCTGTTGGGATGAAATGAATGTATTTTGTATGCAATAGTGACTTGAATTTTTGTAGGCTAGGGGCAGAATGCTATGGACTGAATTTCATGCCCCACCCCCAATTCATATGTGGAAACCCTAATTCCCCCTGTGACTGTATTGTAGATAGGATCTTTAAGGAGGTGATTAAGCCTAAATGAGGTCATAAGGGTGGAGTCATGACTATGTGAGGACACAGTGAGAAAGCAACTGTCTGCAAATCAGGAGGGGAGCTCTCACCATAAACTTAACTCTGCCAGAACTTAGATCTTTGACTTTCCAGCCAGTGTCTAGAATTGTGAGAGAATAAATTTCCATTGATCAAGCCACCTGGTTTATGATATTTTGTTATGGTAGACTGAGCAGACTAAGACACCCATAGACCCTGATTGCTTCATTCAGGGTCTATGGGTGTCTATGGGTCTAGTGTCCCCCATATGTTTATTTATTCTTTATATTGACTCCTGTGTGAATTATTTTCATGTTCCTGATTGCTTCATTGGGTTCAAGTCCTACCTTTGCCACTTACTGAGTTTGGTGAACTTTGATAATTGACTTGTCTTTCCTATGCCTTAATAATCACCTCTAACATATAGTTCCATGTTTCTTCAGTTTTCATTTCATTTTATTTTATTCTTTATTTAATCTTTGTTTAGGTTTGTATAAAACCGTTTATTTAGGCTTAGTTTCACAGTAGAGTGTAGGACTGAGAATCCATTGGAAGTTAAAATTCTGGTTACTTCTACCCATCAGAATGTTATTAGACAGCCAAAGGTAGAGACAGTGTTACTTTTTAAACAACTTTAAAAAAATTTAAACTGTTGCTTAAGCACAGCTGTCTCCACTTTCCCCCCATGACCCTCCCCCTCTCCACTTACCCCTTCCTCCCACCTTCAGTCCTACCCACCTCTGGCTTTGTCTGTGGGTCCTTTATGCTATTGTATTTTTTCCATTACCATTTATCCCCCTTATACCCTCTTCCACCTCATCCACATCCTGCCCCCTGCAATCACCACTCTATTGTCCATGCCCATGAGTCCTTTTTCCTTTCTGCTCAATCCCTCCACCCCCTGACCTTCCCCACAACTAGCTGTCATTTGCTCTCCATCTATGAATCTGTCTCTGTTTTGTTTGTTAGTTCAGTTTGTTCATTAGATTCCACATATGAATGAAATCATATGATATTTGTGTTTTTCTGACTGGCTTATTTTGCACTAATTCGAAAGAACATCAGCATCGCTAAGTTCATTGCAGCATTATTTATAATCACCAAGGTATGAAAGCAGCCCAAGTATCCATCAATAGTTGAGTGGATAATGAGTAGATAAAACAATTATGGGACTTTTATACATTGGAATTCTACTTGTCTGTAAAAAAGAAGAAAATTTTTTTTCAACAGTATGGATGGACCTGGAGAACAGAGTTTTCATTTTAAATCTACATAGATTTTACCCTATTGTTGAGTTTCAGATGTTTTCTGTAGTCTTATTATTATAAAAATATTGCCCTGGCTGGTGTAGCTCAGTGGATTGAGCACTGGCCTGCAAACCAAAGGGTCACTGGTTCGATTCCCAGTCAGGACACATGCCTGGGTTGCAGGTCAGGCCCCCAGTAGGGGCTTTACAAGAGGCAACCACACAGTGATGTTTCTCTCCCTCTCTTACTCCCTCCCTTCTCCCCTCTAAAAATAAATAAATAAAATCTTTAAAAAGCATATTCATACATATAGTTTTTTTCCTATTGAATTTTATTCTTAGGATTGACTCAGGAGTCAGATTACCAACTCAGAGAATATAAGTATTTTTATTGCTGCTGATTCATTTTGCAACATTGCTTTCCAAAAAGACCAAACCATCATGGACTCATTTCATAGGTGTCAAATGCTTCCTATTTATTATTTCACTTACATTTTCTTTGCTATTGGTGACCTTGAAATTCTAGTCTAGTGTCCCCCATATGTTTATTTATTCTTTATATTGCCTCCTGTGTGAATTATTTTCATGTTCTTTGTCTATTTAACTAGTGTATTCTTGTTATCTCTATACATGAAAGTATTAATCTTTTTCTATCATATTCCATGTACATATTTCCTTAAGTATTTATTCCTTTTTCATTTTTTCCTATCTCTACAGAAGTTTTTAAATGTGTAGTAAATCTTATTTATTTATATATTAATTATTGTTCAAGTACAGTTGTCTCCATTTTCATCCCACCTCAGCTCCCTGTCCCACGTATCCCTGTCTCACATCCTTGAACCTACCCCCTTTGGTTTTGTCCATGTGTCCTTTATACACATTCCTTAAATATATAGTAAATTTTATTGAGCTCTATCTTTGTAATTTTTAAAAACTAAAAGAAAAAGTCAAGTCAAACTCTGGTAAACACAAACTGAATAAAAGGAAGTTAAACTTATCCCTAAGAACATTCAAAAGAAATTCTAATCCTTTTTCAAAGTTTCTTATGATTGAGTTTTTATAGTTTACTCTTTAATTTATCTTGTGTTTGTTTTTGTGTATATTACAAGGTGTGAATCTAAATTTTCCTTTCTTGATTATTAAGTAACTATTCTAATACCAATAATTAAATATTTTTTTTACACTCCCATTGTGATGATTATCAGTAACCCATCATCCTTGAGAAATCAGCTTCAGATCTCCAAGTTGGTTTTCTATCAATAAAAGGGATGCCTCTCACACAAGAGTGCTATGCTAATAAGTAAATATCTGCCTATAATATAAAAAGATACAATGTAGTATCTAAAAATATCCTGTTTACAGTGAAATTCCATTAGAACACAGAGTATTAGGACCCACATTCAGATATAGCATTTGACAAGTAATAATACATGGCATGGGCACACAGCCTTAGAGTTTATAAAGCACTTTCACTCCAATTATTTCATTGATCTTTACAACAAATCTATGAGATAGAGGGCATTCACTTCTGTACTGGTCAGAATCTTATAGGTTATGCTGAGGTAACAAAGAACCCCAGAATTTCAGTGGCTTAAACCAATAAAAAGATATATCCTTATTCTACATGTTTATTACTGGTAAGTGGAGGAGTCTGTTCATGTTATGTTCACATAGAAACCAAGGCCAATGGAAGTGCTACTAATTGGAACGTTGTCCAGGAGTAGGGGAAAGAGAAAGCAAAGAATCAATTGTGATCTCTTACATGCTTCTACCCCAAAGTGATACATATCACTTCTACTCATATATCATTCGTCAGGATGAATCAAAGGCCACAGTTAACTTCAAAGGGGCAAATATGTCTAATATCCCTATATCACTGAAAGTAGAAAGGAAGTGAATAGTAATGAATAGTAGTAATTTATAGTAAAGCCTCATTTTACATGGAGAACTCCAAGAGTCAGAGGAATGGCATGTTGAGGGAACCTATTTAGAATTTCAGACTGAGCTTGCAATAAATGATTTTTAGCTGTTGTTACTAAGAAAAAGCATGCTTTCAGTTGAAAAAAAAGGTTTTCAGATTGAGGATATGAAAACTTGGGGCTTGGGTTTTCACAGCTAATGGGAAAGGGCAAGGATGGTGGAGGCTTTCTGTGCTACCTGGAAGCTGACAGACAGTCAGAACTTTGATGAGTACACAAAAGCTCTAGGTGTGGGCTTTGCCAGTAGGCAGGTGGGTAATGTAACTAAACCAACAGTGATTGTCAGTCAGGAGGGGAAAAAAGTGGTGACCAGGACTCAAAGCACATTCAAGAACAGAGAAATTAGTTTCTATCTGGGAGAAGAGTATGATGAAACCACTATAGATGACAGAAACTGTAAGTCTGTTGTTAGCCTGGATGGATATAAACTTCTTCACATACAGAAATGAGATGGCAAGAAACAAATTTTGTAAGAGAAATTAAGGATGGCAAAATGTTTATGACTTTTATTTTTGGTAATATAGTTGTTGTTTGCCACTATGAGAAGGCATAGAAAATTTCTTGATCTGGGTCTGGAGAAGCTCTACAATTTTTCTGTTACTCAAGTCTCAGCACTATCCTGATACTACAACATGGATGATCACTAGTTAGAAGGTTATCCTTGGTGTGGAGGTAGAAAATGGTGGTTAAAAAACTTGTTTTAAAAACATGTTAATTAAAGCCACTAGCCCAATTTTGATCTGCAAATTTATCATGCTTTATAGTTTGTATTAAGATTTTAAGCTCTGCCTGGTGTGGCTCAGTGGATTGACCCTTTGGCAAACCAAAGGGTCACCAGTTTGATTCCCAGTCGGGGCACATGCCTGGGATGCGGGCCAGATCCCCAGTAGGGGGTGTGTAAGAGGCAACCACACAGTGATGTTTCTCTCCCTCCCTTCTCCTTTCTAAAAATAAATAAGTAAAATCTTTTAAAAAAGATTTTAAGCCACATTTTTAATATAAACACCTGAATACATGTTATAATTTCCATTGGATTATAAACTAAATTGGAGTAAAAATCTAATAATACAAAAAAAAAAAACCTCAGGCTTTGGATTCAGGCAATACTGGTTCAAACCACAAATTGTGTCTCATACTAATAGAGTATTTCAAGAATGTGAGATCACATCTCTGAGCCTCCATTTCCTCATCTACAAATGAAGGTAAAGAATTAAATAAAACTTGGAAGTTCCAGCCAAGATGGAGGCATTAGGTAGAAACACTGTGCTTCCTTGCACAACTAAAAGAAGGATAACAACCAATTTAAAAATAATAAACACCCAGAAGTGCCAGAAAATCAAAGTGCATGCAACTCTGACAATCAAGGAGTTAAGGAAACATTCACTCAGACTGGTAAGAGGGGCAGAGATAGATGGACAGCCCAGTGGAGAGGATGCTCAGCAAAGCAGCAGACCAAGCAGGCAAGGCAGAGCTGGCTGAATGGGAAACTAAAGACTCAAAGCTAGCTGTAAACAACTGAGGGGGTTGCCATGGCAGGAGAAGCTCCCAGTCTCACAGAAGAGTTCATTGGAAAGTGGGACTAGAACAGAGTAAGAGGGAGGCATTGTTCCCTTTCTGACCCCTCCCTCACAGATAGCACCACAATGCAGTGAAATGGGTTGCTGCATCCTGGCGAATACCTAAAGCTCCACCCCCTTACAACATAACAGGTGTGCCAAGACAAAGAAATATGGAACAACAGATCAGAACTTCAGAAAAAGAGCTAAACAGCAAAGAGTTAGACAACCTGTCTGGTGCAGAGTTCAAAACACTGGTGATCAGGATGCTCATAGAACTAATTAGCTTGGTCACAAAATGAAGGGCAAAATGGAGGCTACACAAAGTGAAATAAAGCAAAATATACAGGGAACCAACAGTGAAGGGAAGGGAACCAGGAATCAAATCAATGATTTGGAACAAAAGGAAGAAATAAATATCCGACCAGAACAGAATGAAGAAATAAGAATTCAAACAAATAATGAAGAAAGACTTTGGAACCTCTGGGACAACTTGAAACATTCCAACATATGAATTATAGTGGTGCTAGAAAGAGAAGAATAACTGCAAGAAATTGAAAGCTTATTTGAAAAAAAATAATGAAGGAAAACTTCCCCAATCTGGCAAAGGAAGTAGACTTTCAGGAAGTCCAGGATGCCCAGAAAATCCCAAAGAAATTGGACCCAGGGAGGAACACACCAAGACACATCATCATTAAGTTACCCAAAATTAAAGATAAAGAGACAATCTTAAAAGCAGCAAGAGAAAAGAAGGCAGTTACCTACAAAGGAGTGCCCATAAGGCGATCAGCTGATTTTTCTAAAGAAAGCTTGCAGGCAAGAAAGGTCTGGAAAGAAGCATTTGAAGTCTTGAAAGGCAAGGACCTACATCTAAGATTACTCTCTCCATCAAAGCTATCATTTAGAATGGAAGGGCAGATAAAGTGCTTCCCAGATAAGGACAAGTTAAAAGAGTTAATCATCACCAAGCAATTACTACATGAAATGTTAAAGGGACTTATCTAAAAAATAGAAGAAGATCAAAAGCTATGAGCTGTAAAATGACAACAAACTCACAACATCAACTGAACCTAAAAAAAACAAAAACAGAAGCTGAGCAAACAATTAGAACAAGAACAGAATCAGAGAAATGGAGATCACATAGAGGGTTTTCAGTGGGGAGGGGAAGGGGAAGAATGGAGAGGGGGAAGGTGCAGGGAATAAGAAGCATAAATGGTAGCTACAAAACAGACAGGGGGAGCTTAAGAATAGTAAAGGAAACAGAGGACAAAGAACTTATATGTACAATCCATGGACATGAAGTAAGGGTGGGGGGAAGGCTGGTGGGCTGGAGGGTGTAGGGTGGAAAGGGGATAAAGGGGAGAAAAAACTTGGGAAAACTGTAATAGCATAATCAATAAAATATACTTAAAAAGAATTAAAGAAAACTTGCAAGATGATTGATGATTAGAGCTAATGTGGATAAAGTGCCTGGGCCCAAACTTAGTTATTCTTACTCCAAAAATATCCTTCTTTCCTCTGCTAGGTGTGCCAAAATGTAGAAATCCTGTGGAGTATCTCAGTCCTATTATTCTCTGGATTTGTACTTCCCATTGTGACATGTGAATCTGTATGAAGTTAGAAGGAAAAAAGAAACTTGAGACAGGGAGGAAGATCATTTTTACCATAAGTTCAGAAATGCTTTCTCTCTTTTGCAATGTCCTCTCCCATCTCTTTTGTCCAGTCAACCCCTTCTTGTCCTTCAAGACTTAGAACAATCCAATGTTATTTTCCTGGGAATTGTTCCCAAACTCCCTTATGCTGAATTCAGTGCCCCTTCTCTGAAAATCCCTCCCAAATATTTTGTGCTTAGGTCTATCTCATTATTCAGCATAATCCCTTATAAGCATTTGGCATATAGCAAGTGCTTAATGAATGTCTATCCAAGGAATAAAGGAAATCATTACATGGCACATAAGTACCTTGTTGACTTTTCTGTCTAGCTTCATTTCTCCCTATCCATCTCCTTACCCTGCTTAATTTACTCCCTCCAGTACCTCAAACCATACACTTGCTACTCCAAAAATACTATGCTGTTTGTGGACCTGAGAATCCTCAGAATCTCCAGGCATCCATCTTTGCACATGCTGCTTCCTCTGTATGGCATGCTCTCTCACCAACTTTCAAACACTTAGTCATCTTTTAGCAGAGGCTGTGAATCTGGTAGTTTAGAGCATAGGCTCTGAAGCCAGGCTCCCTGAGTTTAAATTCTAGCTCTGGTTATTAGCTGTGTGACATAAAAAAAAAATATCTAACTTCTCTGGGATTGTGTTCCCCATCTATAATATAAGGCTAATAAAAGTACCTACCTAATAGAATTGCTACGGAGATTAATTGAGTCAGTACATTTAAATTGTTTACAAGTGTACCTGGTACACAGTAACCTCTATATAAGTGTTTACTGTTATCATTTAAGTCTTAGCACAAACACTACCTCTTTTGTGTAAGCTGGGGTCACAAATGGATAGCTTGTAGGCTATGTTTTATTAGGACCATATGGTATGCTTACATTTTTAAAATTAAAATGCCTTCCAGTTTAGAATAATCTTCACCACTCCCTGCAATCATCTGTTTGATTCATTTGCCTGGTACAGAAGCTTTGGGTTTGCAATCTTGAGTAAGCATATCTCTTTTTTTACCTCTTCAGACAGAATCCCAGAAACTCAATATACATTTTCATTAAAGCAGGTCTATGGACTTGTTTTCTTGCCTGAGTCTTCACTCCACTGTGAACTTCTTAAGTATAGGAATAGTGATCTCAGTATTGCTGGTATCTAGAATGGTGCCTTATACAAAGAAGTGCTCAATAAATGCATACTTATTGAATGACTGACTGAATGAGTGAAGGGAAATGAATAGTTTGGGTAGCCTTAGCCCCTATTGTCAATGAAGAACAGGCCTCTGGAGGGAACTACAGGGTTTCTTTGCAGGCAAGCTTAAAGTTTTAAAAGCCATCCATAGACAGCTTTCTGGTCCTGGCTGGGAAATTTAAAGAGCTCTCTTTAACCCCCTTCCTCCAAGGCCACATCTTCTCGGACAGTCAGTAATGGGATCAAACTAATGGAACCTAGCCATAAAGGCAAAATAAGCAAAACACAGCACAGCTCCTTTTGCCTTCGTAAGTAATTTGGACATTGTCAGGATAAGAGCTGAAGTCTCCTGAAATGAAAAGACATGCATGCCTTTTTTATGATAAGAAGCTCAGAGTTTACACAAAATTATCCCAAACAACATTCTATCCTTAAAATGATGCATTGTTTTTCCCAAGTTAAGAAAGTAGGGGGTGCGTCCATATATATCAGATGGTTTGCACCCTTGGCTGTGTGACCCAGCACACAAATTTAAGAGCAGGGCAGCCTTCTTAGATTTACTTTACTTTGTGCTTGAAAGATGCATCTTTAAATAGGTGTAAATACATTTGGGAGGGCATATCATGCTTCCCTAGTGGTAACAGTGTGATCCAGTGGAAGAATCTTTGGATTTGGAATCAGACAAAGTTGAGTTGGAGCCTATGGCAAACAGAACCTTAAGGTGGCAACCATAATCACCACTTCCTGGCATTCATGCCCTTTCATAATCTTCTCCCCTTGAGTAGGGGTGTAATCTAAGGACTTTCTCCTAAACAATAGAATATGACAAAGATGATGGGATGCCATTCTCACGTTTACACTATATTTTATATAATACCATCTTGTTAGTAGACTTGTTCTCTTTCCCCTTGCTGGCTTTGAAGAACAAGCTGCCATGAATCCTACAACCACAAGGAATTGAATCCTGCTAACAACCACATAAGTGGGGAAGCAGAATGTTCCTTAGTGGAACCACCAGATGAGAATTGGCTGTGGTTTGGAAAACCCTAAGCAGAGGACTCATCTAAGCCATGCCTGGACTTCAATGAAAGAAATTGTGAGATAAATGTGTGGTGTTGTAAGAATTTGTGCTGCTGAATTTGTGTAATTTGTTACATAGCATAGAAAGCTACCCAGCAGCCCAGTGCAATGTCACACAAGTTTTCTTACCACTCACCCCATTCCCAAATTATCACTTTACAGAAGTCAGCTTCAAAGGACCTTGTCCAATATCCTGATTACTCCTGGGTCACTTCCTGAGGCCATAGGGGTTATATGAGGACATGATGATCTGTAGCTTTTGCCAGGTGGAGTAGAAGGCTGGTAACAACTGAGGGAGGGCTGAGTTTCTTTCAAAACAGATCAGAAGTTCTTATGGTCACTCATAGCTATTCAGTCTTGTGACCTGAGCTAAGGAAAAAAGATTTGTTGCATGCTAGGGACACTAGACCACAAGTACAGGTTGATCGCCCAACCTGCTCATTCTTTAAACAGCAGAAATGTAGGGGTTGGTCAGCCACCTCTTCAGATACCCTGCTACAATTCCATTCTTCTACATAGCTTGGCATAGTGCATGGCATTCAAGACCCTGCATGATTTGGCCCCTGCCCATCTCTTCTTGGGCCTCCATTCAGGTATCCTCCAGTTGTTCCTCAAATACTGGTTTATGACCTTCTCTTAGCCATTTGCACTTTATCATGGAACAGAGAAAATAATAATAATTAATAATAATAATGATAATAAATAACGGCAGCATATAACACTTATGGGCTGGGAACCTTTCTGAGCTTATTACTCTTATTAATTCATTCATTTCTTACCACAACAATCATATTAGATATGTACTGTTATTATCATCTGCATTTTATGAATGAGGATATCAAGGTTCAGGTCATACTGCTAATATTTAGTGATTTGAACACAGATACTTTAAGCATGAAAGCCATGCTCTAAATCATCATGCTCCTTTGCTTTTTATTTACCTATTTCTCCTATAAGACTGTGTGTTCTTTATGGGCAACAATTTTGTGCCTAGTGCCTAGTACAGTGCAGTGCTTAGCACATATTAGTGATTAGTAAATGTTTATTGGATGAGCAAATAAGTGAATATATAGTGAAAAGAGCACACAGTTTTGAGTCAGAAAGCTTAGTGCTTAACCTAGTATCTATCATTTAACAATTTTTGTGGCTTTCAGTGAATAAATTGACTTTTCAATCTTTTAAGTCTGAATAGCATCATGTTTACCCATGTGGACTCTGGAGCCAGGCTGCCTATGTTCAAAATAATGCACCATCACTTACTGGCCTTGCGACCTTGGGAGAGTCCCTTATATTTTGTGGGCCTCAGCTTCCTAATTTTTAAAATTATGATAATTGTAATAACTAGGTCATGAGTTTATTGTAAGGAAAATAAACTCATGAAGGAAAATATTGTAAGGAAAATATTGTAAGTTAACATATGCATAGTGATTAGAACATGGCAAATGCTTGATGAATGTTCAATCATTAGTGTTATTATCATGCTTTAGTATTTTTCACATACAAAAATGGGGATAAGAATATTTATTAAAACAATTTCTATCCTAACCTAAGGACACTTTTTCATTGCTTTTAAAGATGGAGGAAGGGAAAGAAAGAAACATCGATGTGAGAGAAGCATCAATTGGCTGCCTCCCATATGTGCTAGGACTGGGAATCAAACCTGCAGCCTTTTGATTATGGGACAATGTTCCAACCAACTGAGCCACACCAGCGAAGACAAGGATAAGAATATTTATCTCAACAGGTTGTCACATGAGTATGAAATGAGGCAATGGATATAGAAATGTCCTGTTATTTTAACAACACAGTATAGATAGATGCTAAAACTAAACTTAGAAAATACCACAAGTCATTTGTTCAGAGACTGAAGCTCAGATTCTGTGTAGCTTAGCTTCACACTCACAGGTGAGTGGCAGCAACCCCCTCCCCACAAATGTTGGATAAAGCTACTAAGGTTGGCTCTGTAGGTGCTAAAAGGTCCATGACTCAGGTTGTTTGTGGGCATGGCATTATATAAATAGATGTCTAACTTCTCTCGTGTAACCTATGAGCTATAAAGTCTGTTGGATATCTGGAATTTACTCCAAAAAGAGGCCAGGAGGTGGTCAGGGCTTGGCAGGAAGAGTCTTGGGGTACAGGAAGAAACAGACTACATCAAGTGACATGACAAAAAAAGGACCTGTGAACCTTAGGAAAAGTTTCCACTCTGTGCATGGTAAATCTCCATTGAGAGAGAGACATGACAGGCACAGAGAAAATGAAGAACTTCAATTAGATAATGTTCCAGGTCAAGCTACAAATTTTCTGCCTCAGATGTCATGAGTAAGAGAAGTGGGGAGGACAATAATGAGTCAAGCAGCGGTCCAGCAACCCTGGTTCACAAGAATAAAAGGAGCAGGGAGGGAAATAAACATTCTGGGTTACTGTATAGAAAGGGCCTGAGAAGATGATTACAGTTTACACATACTAGGATTTCCAGAAACAGGGGTGGCTAGATTTTGCTCAGGCTGTGCCCCACTTTGGCCTGCTTAGGACTAGTGCCTCATCCACGTAGTGCTACTGAAGGCAAGAGGAATCAAATCATTTCAAGGGAGAAAAACACATTTTTTAACAGTGAGGAAAAGGTAAATTGTCTGGAAAATCCCTACTTGGGTTCTCAGAGTTCCTACTATTGGCAGCTGCTGACAGAAGTTTGAGTGGGAGGATGCAAAGGAGAGGGAATGGTGGGAGAGATTTATGGACAGACTGGGCTGAAGGTCTGATATAAAGGGGGCTGGGTGGACAAGAAGAAAGGGAAATGCCTGCACTATAACCAGAGAAACAGTAAGTGGAGGTTGCAGACATTTTTCCCATGAGGAAGTGGAAGAAAATTTTACAGTATTTTCCTCTTGTTTTGTAATGTCTGCAATGGCTAGTATAGGGATGGTCACATTTACTAGCAAAAGGGCTGCTGGGAGATGCCTTAGGGGGGGTTAAAAAACATAGGTGACCTCAGACTGGATGTAAGATCTACACTATACATCTTAAGTGATTTTAATGTGATTTCAACAAAAAAATACAGCTACAACTATGTGGCTGGCTGCTTGACTGGTTTGTACTATATCCACTGCTTATCAACTGGATTTTACTCTGGATTTTCTGAACACTTAATTGAGACACAGCCTCAGTAGAAGGGGTGTATAGTAAACACAAGAGACTGAGACTTAATCTATGCTATCTATTGGAAAGATAAACCAAAGGTTTGTGTTCCATTACAAAATGTACTAAAAGGCCACATAAGTGGGCTCAGAGACTCCAGGAAGTCCAAAGTGAACTGAACTTCTGGACCTTGAATAATGGTTAGATATGTTAGGGTAGAAAATGGAAAAGGCAGGAAATGAAGGCAAGATGATACTCCAGGCAAGGGAACAACTTAAGTAAAGGTTTGGAGGCTAGAATGAGCATAGTGTGTTTCAGATATATGATCCTGAAACAACATAACATTATGATCATTATTCAAAATGCTTCCTCTAGTTTTCAATCAAACACAGGTTTGGCTATATACATGGATGAATAGATGGTAGATAGACAGATGATAGATAGATAGATAGAGGCCTAGGCCAAGAACAAAGTAATATTCATTTATTTTGGATTTGTCATTAACTCATTACATACTAATTCACTAATTTACTATGACCTTGAACAGATCATTTACTCTCTGTAGCCTCAGCTTTCCCATTTGCAACAGAATGGGGGCACCCAGATTTTTTTTCTGTTTTCAATTATATTTTATTAATTATGCTATTAGGGCTGTCCAAATTTTTTCCCTTTGCCCCCTTCCATTCAGCATCCCCCACTCCTTTAGGCAATCTCACACTATTGTTCATGTCCATGGGTCATGCAGATAGGTTCTTTGGCTACTCCATTTCCTATACTGTACTTTACATCCCCATTACTATTCTGTAACTACCTGTTTGTACTTCTTAATCCCCTCACTCCTTCAATCATTCCCTCACACCCTCCTCCCATCTGGCAACTATCAAAACACTCTCTGTATCCATGATTCTATCTCTGTTCTTCTTGTTTGCTAAGTTTTGATTTTTAGATTCAATTGTTGATAGATATGTGTTTTTCCAAGGGTCATCCTGCATGAGCTATAAAACAATCTGAGATGGATGCTACTTGTACTAGGCTTGGAGATTCCCAGGCAAAACAAGCTGTGAATCTAGTCTGGCTGCTGCTAGTGCTGGGCCTTCGGCTACTTAAAAAGAGATATGGGGGCAGGGGGCTCACTGAGTCTGGCTGTTGCTTGTTTGAGAGCATTTAGGAAATTGTGAGGCATGGACCAAGACCAGCCATTCATATGGAAAAGCAGCTTGGGTGGGTCTACCAGTTGGGTGGGTTGGTGTCTCTAGGGATGTTCAGGCAGGGAAAACAGTGTTAGCCAGGTTGATGGAGTCTCAGATATGGCACCAGCCTACTGGCTTTGTTGGGGGAAGGTTTAGAAAAGGGATGATGGCCTCTGTTCACCTTGATGCCAGACACTTCTGTTCCTCCCTGTATGCCACTGGTGTCTTTCAACCTACTATCCTGGTGCTGGAGCTCAGAAGGAGTGAGTCTGAGTAAGTTCATGTGTGGATTCTTTAAGAGGAACTGCTTGCGGCTCCAGCAGTTTCTTCTACTGACTCAATCCCTGATGATTTTTGCAGCCAGAAGTTGTGGGGAGTTATCTTCCTGGCACTGGAACCCAGGCTGAGGAAACCTGGTGTGGGGCTGGGACTCCTCACTCCTGAGATATCCCTCCTGAATTTTTATCCACCATACTTGAGTGTGGGACTAGTCTGTTTTGCATCTGCACCCCTCCTACCAATTTAGATGGACACAGTTTCTTTAATTCCATAGTTGTCAAACTTCCATTCAACTGGATTTCTGATGGTTCTGAGTGATGGTTGTTCAACATTTTAGTTGTAATTTTGATGTGGTTGTGAGAGGAGGTGAGCTGTGTCTGCCTTTGATGCCATCTTGACTGGAAGTCTGGCACCCAGACTCTTAACCTGAAGGAAATTTACCCTCTTACCTGTTAACTGTGAATAGTGTTTTCCAAATCTAATCAGAGGCAATAGCACCAAGAGCATAGCTCATGAGAGCCTGAGCCTATTCTGTCTGTTCTCTTGCTCCTAGGGGAGTAACTTTAGGGAGGTGGGCAGGAGAAGGAGCCAAAATGTGGACTTGGGACCTTGACTGCTGCAGGAGAAACAGCCCATGTGTCTTTGGAAGGCAGAGATCTTAGACTCCCACCCTGAACCTCACAGGCTCCCTTGGTCACCCAGGAAACAGGCAGGGCTTCAGCTGGGCAGCCAGGAGACAGAGCCTACCCAAGGCACCAGAGTATCAGGTGCAGAGGGGCCTAGACTCCATCTGTCCCACTTCATCAGCCTTTCTACCTCCAGACCCTCATCAGACCCAGACTAGAAAATACTTTAGGTCACCTGCTCCCATTCTCTGCACCTGGTTTAGGATCCCCTCTTCAGCCTTCTTCCCAAGCACTCCCATCCAGTTTCCAATTGAACTGGGAGGGACCTGGGAGCTCCCTGCCTCAGCAGGCTCAGGATTCCACTTGACAGAATGTTATTCCTGATACCCTGTAACTTTCTCTTACACACCCACGTTCTGCCTTCAGGACCACCAACCAGATAGGGCTGCACCTTATTCTCAGGAATGTCCTTCACACAATTGAACACAGCTTCCTCTGACATTCTTGCTCCCCAGCCAGTCTTCAATGTTTTCCAAACTAAATATCCTCATCTCTTTCAGTCATTCATCATCAATGCCCAAGGAGATGATGTTTATCTTGATACCTCAGTGAGGCAGCTAATTGTCCAACTTGTGCAACTTGGGTTGATTCACACTTGCGAAACTTTGGGTAAGATACTTTGCTTCTCTAAGATTCAGTTTTCCCACATGTATAATGGTTTTATTTCTGGTAATACAATGTATTTACATTCTATGTCAGAGCTTGTGAGACATAATGGTAGGGTTATTCCTGATTATGTTTCTCCCCCAGAAATCTTAATGGTGCTGTTAATAGGTGTTGTTGTATATATACTACAAAGAATGCAGCAATCGATTCATCTGGGATAACATTTAGTGAACAAGATATTGTTCATGTCATATCATTTGCTCTTGTCGTTGGTTATATTCTTAATTTTGCAAGTTTAATGGTTACCATTTTTAAATTTTATTTTTAATTCCCAAAATGTATTAATGCCTCAAAAGTGGGTCATTCAAGTGTAAAAGCAGTGATGGAAAACAAGAGTAACTCAAGGTAACATTAAAAACACAAATCGTGGTCCTAATTGGTGTGGCTGATATGGTTAGACATTGTCCTGCAACGCTAAAAGTCACCAGTTTGACTCCCAGTCAGAGCACATGCCCAGGCTGCAGGTTCTGTCCCTAACCTGGACATGTGCAAGAGGCAACCAATCGATGTCTCTGTATCACATTGATGTTTCTCTCTCTGTCTTTCTCCCTCACTTCCTTCCTCTCTCTCTCCAGAAGCAGTTAAAAAACCCCCACAAGTCATGAACTTGACTTTGGCATGAATATACTTGTACAATGTAAAGACATATGCATTATAACAAGTAAATCTGAAAATATGATGGTTGATGTTCAAGGCAAAAAACTTTTAATTTACAATGTTACCTATCATGATTAATGGTATTAATATGTGGCTTTTTACAATAAAAACAATTTCTGCTAACATAGCATCAGAAATTAGTAAAGAGGAATTAAAACAATGAATATCTGAATACTAACATAATTGTGTGCAGATCATAGTCATTATGGAAATTTACCCAGTGGTGTCACCATAGCTTTCATAATATTTTCATAGAAAGCACACAGATCTCTGTGGTAACCTGTCAAATGTCTCCAGAACAAGCAGAAAGCAGTTTTCAATACTAAACTGATAAGTATTATTACTAAGAGATAAGAGGCCTAAACTACAATGGTATTAACAAAATTGCACTGATTAGAGTATATGCACTGCTTCTAACACTATTTTGTTTGTTTTTAAGTATATTTTATTCATTATACTATTACAGTTTTCCCAGTTTCTTTCTCCCCTTTATTCCCCCTCCACCCTATACCTCCAGCATTATGCCTTAGTTCATGTCCATGGGTTGTACATATAAGTTCTTTGGTTTCTCTGTTTCCTATACCATGCTTAACCTCTCCCCATCTATTTTATGCTTACTATTTATGCTTCTTATTCCCTGTACCTTTTCCCCCATTCTCCCTTACTCCCTCCCCACTCATAACTCTCCATTTGATGTCCATTTCTGCTGTTCAGTTCCTGTTCTAGTTGTTTGCTCAGTTTTTATTTTTGTTTTTTAGGTTCAGTTGTTGATAGTTGTGAGTTTGTTGTCATTTTACTGTTCATATTTTTTATCATCTTTTTCTTCTTAGATAAGTTCCTTTAACATTTCATATAATAAAGTCTTAGTGATGATGAACTCCTTTAACTTGACTTTATCTGGGAAGTGCTTTATTTGCCCTTACATTCTAAATGATAGCTTTGCTGGATAGAGGAATCTTGGGTGGAGGTCTTTTACCTTTCATGACTTTGAATACTTCTTTCCAGCTCTTTCTTGCCTGCAAGGTTTCTTTTGAGAAATCAGTTCATAGCCTTATGGGCACTCCTCTGTAGGTAACTCTCTCCTTTTCTCCTGCTGCTTTTAAGATTCTCTCTTTACCTTTAATCTTGGGTAACTTAATGATGATGTGTCTTGGTGTGTTCCTCCTTGGGTCCAGTTTCTTTGGGATTCTCTGGGCTTCCTGGACTTCTTGGAAGTCTACTTCCTTTGCCAGACTGGAGAAGTTTTCCTTCATTATTTGTTCAAATAAGTTTTCAGTTTCATGTTCTTCCTCTTCTCCTTCTGGCATCCCTATGATTGAGATATTAGAGCACTTAAAGTTGTCCCATAGCTTCCTAAGCCCCTCGTCATTTTTATTGAATTCTTGTTTCTTCATTCTGATCCAGTTGGATGTTTATTTCTTCCTTTTGTTCCAAATCATTGATTTGAATCCCAGTTTCCTTCCCTTCACTGTTGATTCCCTGTATATTTTGCCTTATTTCACTTTGTGTAGCCTCCATTTCTTTCTTCATTTTGTGACCAAGCTCAATCAGTTATGTGAGCATCCTGATTACCAGTGTTTTGAACTCTGCATCTGATAGGTTGTCTATCTCCTTATTGTTTAGCTCTTTTTCTGGGGTTTTGATTTGTTCTTTTATTTGGGCCATATTTCTTTGTCTTGGTGCATCTATTGTAAGGGGGCAGAGCTTTAGGTATTCACCATGTTGGGGCAACCCTCTTTGCTGCATGGTGACATTGTCTGTGGGGGAGGGGTCAGAGAAAGAACAATGCCTCCCTCTTTCTCTGCTCTAGCCCCACTTTCCAATGAACTCACCTTTGAGACTGGGAGTTTCTCCTGCCATGGCAACCCCCTCGGTTGTTTACAGGTAGCTTTGAGTCTTTAGTTTCTCATTTAGCCAGCTCTGCCTCGCTGGCTTGGTCCGCTGCCTTGCTGAGCATCCTCTCCACTAGGCTGCCTATCTCCTGTCTCCATCTCTCCTACTGGTCTGGGTGAATGTTTCTTTAACTCCTTGGTTGTCAGAGTTTCATTTAGTTTGATTTTCTGGCACTTCTGGGTGTTTATTGTTTTTAAATTGGTTGTTATCCTTCTTTTAGTTGTGCAAGGAAGTACAGCGTTTCTACCTACACCTGTATTTTGGCTGGAACTCCAAGGCTAGGTCAGACTCCTGTTTCCACTTCAGACTGGAGGATTCCTCATTGTGTGTCATCCCTATTTCTAAGAAACTTATACAACTAATGACAATGTTTGTGGCAACTACTATATTCATTAAAAATTTAGAATAAATTTTTGACACAATTTATCACTATCAAATCTTGCATAATATTATTGGATTGCACAATGAAAGAACAATTATTTTTTAAAGATTTTATTTATTTGTTTTTTAGAGAAAGGGGAAGGGAGGGTGGAAAGGAGGGAGAAAGAGAGGGAGAGAAACATCAGTGTGTGGTTGTCTCTTGAGCACCCCCTACTGGGGACCTGGCCTGCCACTCAGGCATGTGCCCTAACTGGGAACTGAACCTGTGACCCTTTGGTTCACAAACTGTCACTCAATCCACTGAGTCATGCTAGCAGGGCTGGAAGAACAATTCTTAATATGTGGGCATGCTAAGGGATATTTATTGGCATATTGATATGTATATTCAAGAAAATAGCTAGTAAAATTTTGTTCCATTTATCACTGAAAAATAAGCCTTCAAGATAATATAATAATCATTTACTTAGAGATCACTTTGAGATATGTGATAAAAACTGAAAAAAAATGGCCTAAAATCAATATTGATAAAGCAGCAGCTATGGCCTGCAGCCACATGAATAAAAGAAGCTGTACCTACATGACAATTCATGCTTAGATGTATTCAAAGAAACATTAGTGGTAAATAATATGCCTTGATTTTGATTCAGTGTTGATGATAAGAGTCCAGATTTGGATTATGAAAACATATCTGCCATTGAGTGTTTATGTTATCATGATGCTAAGTGAAAATATGGGCAGTAAGTACAAGAGTATCTTTCTACACTGATTTATGAGGGCCATTCAAGGGGAAAGATATTCTCCCAAGTTTTTTGAGGGACAAAACATAAAGCATTTCTTCATGCTTTATGAAGAAATATATCTCAGCAATATATTTTGTATTTTGAACATCCTGAGCTTGTCACTTCAGTGCTTAAATGTTACTATTTTATGATATCAGGATTTCTTTATATGACTTAAATGTGGTACAAATGGTTAAATCTCCAAGAATTCTTTTCCTTGCTCATTGAAGAAAAAGAAATGACATGACATATTTTATATCCACATCCACATGCTGTAATGAAACATGAAAAAAATGCCTTTTAGAGCTGAATGCAACAAAGAAAAGATTAGATCTATTTCTGCTATCTTCCAAGTTGAAACATTCACCCTTTCAGCTTCTAAGTGCAAAATGATTGTCACTTTCCTGTCTGATGGAGTGTTGAATGTAGCCTTTAGTGATAAATAATTCCAAATTTCTAATTTAATGTTCTTCTGGACATGAATATTTAAAACTATCTGCCAGAGTCACCAAATACTTGCTGCTATTCTCAACAAGTGTAATTTATGAACTGGGTTTTTCTTCCTCTTAATAAAAATATAGGTGAAAAAAGAAACCAAAGGGATATCAAACCTGACCTGTAACTCCAGTAATTATTTGGCTATATATAGGTGTCTTGGTGAAATATTACAAATAAGTCATTGTTATTCTCACTGTAGCAAAATGATTATAATCATTGATTTTTAAATTTAGTTTCCTTGGTTTTAGTTAAGGTTTGTAATGGATGTTTGTGTGTGTGTGTGTGTGTGTGTGTGTGTGTATGTGTGTTTATCAAAAACATGGAAGACACTAACCTATATAACATGAATTGGGGACTAGAAAACTTCCAATCCAAATATCTTTCCCATGTCTGAATTTCTGCTATCACATTTTTTTGTAATTTTTTTTAATAATCAAAGTGAAAAATCCTACTGATGACAAGCACATTAAGCTTCTATCAGTTATCAATGCCTTTTATAGATGAATTTATTAGATCCTTTCCCAAGTAATTGATATATGAGAACAAATTTTGATAAGGAAAAAGTGGGGCAAGGAAGACAGACCCAGAGAATACAATTATAATTATCATCTAGGAAGCTAGACAATCTATTTTTTAAAGTTCCCAGATGATTCTATCATTCAACCAGGGTAGAGAACCACAGGTCTATATGCTTCCAGCCATTTTTGTTTCACTGATAGTTGGGGAGGGTAGAGGAGCTGATTACCAGCTCCTGACAGGACTGCAGAAGGGAAGAACACTGGGCAGCAAAGAAGGGAAAGGAAAAGAACACTAATAAAAGGGGAGATAAAAGGGGCCCTGTAAAAAAAGTGGCAAAAATGGATATAAAACTTTACATGACTGGAATAAACCTTGCAAATAATTACTAGCAAATAACCTAGCAAATAATTAGCAAATGGAGCATTTAGTTTTACTCAGGGAAAGGTAAAAAGGAGAAATGTCATAGGAGAGGGGTTACCACTAGTCTTTTTCTCTCCTTTTCTTGCCTCCACTAAAGGTTTTCTTTTACGCTGAGAGAGAGAGACGAAATATGAAGGCAAGTTGATGTGACAGCTGAGATGAAGGCTGAAGAGATTTTTATGCTAAACAAGAGATGCAGGCTGAACTGCTAGGAAAAGCTTTTCTTCCCAAGGTATGACAAAAAAAGGAATTAGGAATAAGAAAAGGAGCAAAGATGTCTAATTTTATGTAATAACTTTTTAAAAAGCTTTTAAAAAGAAATTTTTGTTTAAAGTTCTTTTAAAATTATGTGGGACAATTAAATGAGCTTTTAAATCTTATGGGCCTGAGCTCAGACTCTCTATGTGACTCTTCAGAAAGACACATACCTTTCTACTTATCTTTTGACACTGTACGTAGAACACACTCTCTTCCAGGCTAGCCTCTCCAAGTGAAGAGATAGCTCATAAGGCAATATGGTGTAGCAGAGACTCTTTGAGACTTAGCCATCAGACAAAACTGGCTTCAAATCACAGGTCTGCTCTCATGAGCTATGTGAACTTAGGCAGGGTAATTTGCCTTTCTGATTTGCAATTTTCTCATTTGTAAATGAGAAAATAATAGTGCTCACTTTTTTTTTGAGGATTAAATAAGATGATGCTTATAGCGTGCTAAGAATGGAGTAGGTGCTTTTATAATTACAATATGAGGTGTTGAGCTGTATTTTCTTTTTGTCCTTTTTAAAGGTACTAAAAGTATCCTGTGAAGGTAGAACTCAAGATTAAAGAAGAGCAAAAATATAATGTTGAAATAAGGAATCACAAATTTGTCCAATTCACTACAAAGAGACAACTTGAGTTTGCAAAGGTGAGGCTTTCTTGGCAGACTATTATTGGTACCACATTTTTCTTGCATGCATAAAATCTGAACCAGTTTCTAGGCATTCCAAATACATTTTTCTCATTTGCATAAAAGGGGAGTTTTAAGAACTAGATACTTTATAAAGAAGGCTAAAACGTTGATTGCATAAATTTTAGAGAGCATCTCTCAACATAGCTCTATAAGCACCATCTCTGTCCAGAGAAGTGGAAGGCCTCAAAACAACAAGTAGTTTTGATCACTGGTTTAATCTCAATTATAAACACAATTTTCAGCAATAAGGAAAATTATGCCATAAATTGGAGGTGTTCTGTTTTGGAGTTATATCTAGTATTTGGGTCCCCCAAGTATCCATAGTTTCTCCCCTGGGTACCAGGAAACGACAGTGTTTATCTATTTCTTGCTTCAGTGTCCAGCACTCATTTTTGAAAACCTATCAGGCTGAATCCTCTTGATCATACTACAGTGACAGTTGACAGTGACAGAGACATGCCCAGGTAAGATAAGTGACAATGGACTTATAGTGACAATCCTTATCTCACCTGGGTATGTCTCTGTCTATTTGGGCTTCTCTGAGTCCCCAGGTAGCCCAGTGATATGGCTGGCTACAGTGCTATTCTACTGGCTCATACATGCTCATAAGAGCTGATAGTTAAATTTCCAGGAACTTTACAAGGAAATAGTTAAACACAGCCATCATTAAAAATTAAAATACATAAACTTACATTTGAATAAAGATGATAAATATGCTTCATTTATTAATTATTTTACTACATTTTACTATTATTTGTGACTTAAAGTTATGTATATCTGTTGTAACTGTATAATAGAAATACTATATAATGGTGTTCTACAGAATATCTCTTCCCAACTCTGCATTTAATGATGCCACATTGATAGCTCGAAATTGGCCATGGTGGGAGTAATTATAAGAAGGAAATTGGCAACTGCTACAAATTAAGATCTTTTTTCCCCCAGAGAGCTAGTTGTTAAATATTTACCAGTATACAACTCAACTTATATTCTTTCAGTCTTTACAGAATCTAATGACTATCATCTCAAGTAGAACACTAAAACCTCCATCTATATCTCTGAACACAAAACAATATTTCCTTGTGCCTTGTAATCAATAGTTGCTCCTCACTGCCCTATTCCCATTCATAATCTCTCTCTCTCTCTCTCTCTCTCTCGCTTGTGTTATTTCCTGTATTTATTGCTGGTAACATTATTCATTCACTTTTCCATACATTCATGAAACTGTTATCAAGCATTTATTACATGCCAAGCAGTTAGGTACTAAGAATCCTGAGATAAAATAAGACATAACTCTGGTCTCAAGAACCTCACAATCTAGAAGGGAGAAAGACAAGAAAATACAGAATAATCAAGTAGCATGATAAGTGCTGAAACAGAGATATGTATAGAGTGTTGTAGGAAACTGAAAGAGTAAACAATTCAAGTTTTCCAGACAGAGTTGGGAATGGGGAATGATTCACAGAAGAAATAACATTTAAATTGGGTATTGAAGGATGAGTATACATTTTTAAGGCCAAGGATACATTTTTAATGCTCTTCCAAGGAAGGGCATTCTGAGGACTAGAAACAAGGACTTGATGTATGGGGAAATGGCTAACATTATAGTTAAAAATCGCCAGACATAACTTCCAGTCAAGATGGAGGCATAGGTAAACATGGCTCTCCTACTTGCACAACCAAAGCAAAAAATTACAACTAAAGTACAAAATAACTATCACCCAGAATCATCAGAAAATTGAGCTGTATGGAAGTCCATCAATCAAGGAATTAAAGAAGCCACAATTCATTCAGATGGGTAGGACAGGCAAAGATGCAGAGATGCACAAAATGGATGGTTCCACTTGTGGTGGATAAAAATCAGGAGGGATATCTCAGGAGTGAGGCACACCAGGCCACCCAGCCCAGGGTTCCACTGCCATGAAAATAAGTCCCCATAACTTATAGCTCTAATAACCAATGAGGGTTGGGGCAGGAGATGAAACTGTGGGATTCTCAAGCTTATCCTCTTATAGGGCCCACAACAGATTTAGGACTTATGCAGACTCACTCCCTTTGGGCTACAGCACAAGGTTGGCAGCTTGAAGGCCACCAGTGGCATACAGGGAGAAATTTAAGTGTCTGGCATCAGGGTAAGTTCTGGGGGGCAGCTTCTTCCCAGAAAAAATTCCAGAGGCCAGGCGGCAGCCGTTGTCCCATTTCTTTCTTTTTAAGATTTTATTTACTAATTTTTAGAGAGGGGAATGGAGAGAGGAAGAAAGAAGGAGGCAACCATCAATGTGTGGTTGCCTCTTACATTCCCCCTACTGGGGACCTGGCTCCCAACCCAGGTGTGTGCCCTGACTGGGAATTGAACTGGTGAAGTTTTGGTTCAAAGGCCAGCACTTAATCCACTGGGCCATACCAGCCAGGCCGCTGTCCCATTTCTGAGCCACCCCCCCCCCCCCGCCCCGACACACACATACAGAGCCACAGAGTGGCAACAGCATATCTGAGAGTCCATCAACCTAGTTCACAAGGGTTGTCCTGCCCTAGTGCTTAACTAAGCCTTTGTCCCATCTAACTTATAGGTGAGCTTTTTTATGTTAGGCCACATTACTAGGACAGGGAGTCAAAAAAGCTCTACCTAACACATAAAAACAAACACAGGGAGTCTGCCAAAATGAGGAGACAAAGACATTTGGCCCAAATGAAAGAACAGAACAAAATTCCAGAGAAAGAACTAAACAAAATGGAGATAAGCAATCTATCAGATGCAGAGTTCAAAATACTTGTTATTAGGATGCTCAAGGAACTCAGTAGATACATCAACAGGATAAAAAAGACCCAGGAAGTTTACACTAAGTGAAATAAAGAAACAGCCCTGGCTGGTGTGGCTCAGTGGATTGAGTGTCAGCCTGCAAACCAAAGGTTCACTGATTCGATTCTCAGTCAAGGGCATGTGCCTGGGTTACAGGCCAGGTCCCTGGTTGAGGATGCATGAGAGAAACACATTGATGTGTTTCTTTCTCCCTCACTTCCCCTTTTACTAAAAATAAATTAACAAAGTCTTTAAATAAATACATAAATAATAAAATATTTCATTCAAAGTTTATTAAAAAAAAACAGAAACATTTACAGGAAATCAACAATGGAGTGGATGAAGCCAAGAATCAAATCAATGATTTGGAACACAAGGAAGAAAAAAATTCAATCAGAACAGCGAGAAGAAAAAAAAAAATGAGGATAGCATGATGAGCCTTTAGGACAACGTAAAACATACCAACATTTGTACCACAAGGGTGCCAAAAGGAGAAAAGAAAGGGCAAAAAGTTGAAAACTTATTTGGAAAAAATAGTGAAAGAAAACTTCTTTAATTTGGTGAAGGAAATACACATACAAGTCCAGGAAGCACAGAGAGTCCTAAACAAGATGAACATGAAGAGGATCTCACCAAGACACATCATAATTAAAATGTCAAAGGTTAAAAATAAAGAGAGAATATTAAAAGCAGCATGAGAAGAGCAGAGAGTTACTACAAAAGAGATCCTATAAGACTTTGCAGGCTAGAGGTGAGGAAAAGCAAGGACCTACAGCCTACATTACTGTATCCAGCAAAGCTATCATTTAGAATGAAAGGATAGATGAAGTGCTTCCCAGAGAAGGTAAAGCTAAAGGAGTTCATCATCACCAAGCCTTTATTATAGGAAATGTTAAAGGGACTTACCTAAGAAAAAGAAGACCAAAACTATGAACATTAGAATGGCAATAAATTCACAACTATCAACAATTGAATCTAAAAAACAAACTAAGCAAACAAGCAGAACAGGAACAGAATCATAGATATGGAGATCATTTGGAGGGTTATCAGCTGGAGGGGGAAAATAGGGAAAAAGGTGCAGGGATTAAGAAGTACAAATTAGCGGACAATAGGGTGGGGTTGACTGTGAAAGCAGCAGTGGTGGGTGGGGCAGAGAATAGCAATGGGGGATAAATTGGGACAACTGTAACTGAACGACAATAAAAAAGAAGTACAAATTGGTAGGTACAGAATAGCCAGGGAGATGTTAAGAACAGTATAGGCAATGGAGAAGCCAAATAACTTATATGCATGACCCATGGACATGAACTAAGGGTTGGTATTGTTGGAGAAAATAGGGGGTACTGGGTGGAAGGGAGCAAAGAGGGAAAATTGGGACAACTGTAATAACATAATCAGCAAAATATATTTAAAACAAATAAAATAATCATCAGACTTAAGCAAACTTGAACAATAAAGAAATTTAGTGTAACTACTGATAAAGGCTTTTGGGAAAATGAAACAATATGACTTAGAGTGTCTTTGGGAATCTAGGTAGGTAGGAATTGAGGTAAATTCTTTTCAAGGTACCATCATATAGCTGAAACATTTGTAACTATTTTTCTGTCCTTGTTCTCAAGATTAAAATTGCTGAGAGAGAATGTGCATGGAATACCATGGATCACATGCCCACCAATGCCCTGGTTACAGCTAGGCAGATGACCTTGCATGACTGTATCACCAAAGCTGCACCAAATGGGAAAGGAGAAGTTACCTAGGAAGAAAACCCATGGTGTAAATATCAGATGAAATAGAAATGGATGGTGGCTGAGCACCAATAAAAGGTATCCAGCATGGTGTTCTCTATTTCAAGTGGCATATCTGGCTATAACTGGGTCTCCTCTGAATTTCTAGTTTCTGCTGAAGAGCCTTCCCTCAATTGTTATAGTTACTATCTGGCAGACTCTACAATAAACTTGGTACCTGGGCTATAGTAATACTACCTCTTCCCTGTCTTCTTTTGGTCTTAGGGATGGTAGGCAGCTTTTACTATTGATAATCTCTGGATTATCTCACTTTCTCCTGTTTCATCTCTCAACTCCTCCAATTTGTCCTCCTCATTAAATTTCATCTATTGGACACTTACTTGGTATAGGATCTGTTTTCCTGACTAGACTCTAACCGGTTTAGTTCATACTCCTTTTGCCAGCATAAAAACTGACAAAAAATAGGGGTCACTGGACTCAAAAAAGCCCACATAATTTTTTTTTAAAGATTTTATTTTATTTGGACTGAGCGCGGGCTGGGAACCAAAGTGTCCCAGGTTCGATTCCCAGCCAGGGTACATTCCTGGGTTGCAGGCTGGAACCCCCAGCAACCGCACATTGATGTTTCTCTGTCTCTCTCTCTCTCTCCCTCCCTTCCCTCTCTGAAGATAAATAAATAAAATACACTTTGGTTCCCAGCCCGCGCTCAGTCCACTGAGCTACACCAGCCAGGGCTATAATTTTTTTAAAGCCTATATATAAAGGCTACAAATTGGGCTATTTCATTCACATGCCTGGACTTTAATCTTTAAATCACTAGTGGCGAGCAAGATTGGCAGAGGGAACTGAAAAATCACAGCAGTGTATCAAGGGCAAAAAAAAAGTAGCTATAAACTGTAACCAAACATTCACTAACCTGCTGTTGTTTGTCCTAAACCTCCATGGGGGGTATTTAAAAAATTAGTTTTCCATTGACTTAGTTAATTATTATAGGCTATTTCTTGTGACCTTGTCCTTTTTTGGAAATAAATGTTTTGCTGTTGTTTTAGAGTAGAATCATACTGTGTCTTGGCTCACAGAACGTGTGTGGGATATGCTGTGTGGACTCTCAGTGGAGCATGTGAGTGCAGAGGACTGGGTGTACATGATTTCAAGTCTGGTGACTCCAGTTCAGAGTTGTTGTTTTTTATCTCTACTCTTATTTAGGAGGAACTTGGCCCTATACTGAGGCTGGACATTTTTGCTGCCTCATAAGACTGGTCCTTTACTTAACCCTCTGAAGTCTGTTTTTGCAGATGATTATTTATTATTGGTCAAGAAAACTCAGGGTTTTCTTGACCAATAATAAAACTCAGCCAAGGGAGAGACACCTGGTTTGGTATCAGGTCAGGGTATGACTTTAAACTCCTTGTAATTTCCTCTGGTTACTTCTAAAACTACCAGAAAAACCTACAGTCTAATTCAAAAGAGTATGCAAATGTAATTTCAGAACAAATTCCCTAGCTTTCCCTCACCCTGACCATTTACAAACAGAACAATTATCCAAGGTCCTTCTATATAGAAATTCAGGGGTCTCCACTGTCCCAGGGCATCATTTATCTGAGATTTACTCAAATTTTCTTTGGTCTTGGAATTTTGGATCTATGGCCTTTTGCCATAAGGCCAGTGACACAGCCTCTGTAGAGTGGCATTAAGTCATGATCAAGTCCTAGATTTTATGTATTCAGCCATACCTGGTCTGGCTTTCTCAGACTAGGGCTGTGGAGCCAGTGCTAAATGGCCATGATTATCTGTTCTCCTTGGGAGCAGTAGTAAAGGGAGACATGAGTAGAGGTCAACTCACCACTGGATTCCTGACATGGACTTCTCAAAGAATGCTAACATAGAAATGCCAGAGAGTACCACAAAGTCTCCAGTTATGCCCTCAGGAAACTGAGCCACATCTTACAGAACCCATGATAAATTCTCAAAATTAACTTTGCATCAGAATCACCTGGAGGTCTTATAGAAGCTCTATGCTCCTATACAGAAACATCAAAAAGCAAGCAAAAACTGTCAGAATCAGCTTTGTCAGAATGCTGGCAAACCAATCAAGAGTTTACAGCAGCCATTTGAATGCTTAATGAGAAAAATGCCACTTCAAAATGCTAGGAAAGTTTTACTTGCCTTTCACCCATTTCCTTCCCAGTGCATCAGCTATCTTAGCCCATATTCCCTGTGTAGGATGCTGGCCCCTGGTTCCAAAGAAATAAGTAGAGACCTTATTTGTAAATGATTGTGTCTGTTCTAACCTGTCTGGGGCTACCTGATGGATTGACACCAGATGCCCATCTCTGCTTAGAACTCAGGCTAAAAAACAGTAGACATTTGAAAACACTGTAAGCGGAACTAATAATGAACCACTGATGCCTGGGGCAAAACATTACTTCAAAAATACATAACACAGCCCTGGCTGGCATAGCTCAGTGGACTGAGTGTGGGCTGCAAACCAAAGTGTCGCAGGTTCTATTCCCAGTCAGGGTACATGCCTGGGTTGCAGGCCATGAGCCCCAGCAACCGCACATTGATGTTTCTCTCTCTCTATCTCCCTCCCTTCCCTCTCTAAAAATAAATAAATAAAATCTTTTAAAAAAGATTAAAAAATACATAACACACCAGTCTAAATCCTAGGAACATAAATTAGAGTGTTTCTTTGGGAAATAAAGACATTCGAAAGTACCAAGCATTCAGGGGAATATAGAAGGCCACATGCATGCCTATGGCAAGACATATGACTCTAAGCTTTTACCTCAGGCTAATTCCTAGGCTCTGAATAATCTTGGCTAATAGCCAATCTGCAAATACTGAAAGAAATGTTTGCTTGTTTGTTTTATGTTATAGGCATTTAAGGAAATATCTGTCAAATTATTAGCTGAACACAAGCTGAGGAACAAACACTTTATTGAACTCACACAACATATTAAAATTTATGGGATGCAGCAAAGGCAGTGCTCAGGGTGAAAGTTATAGCTATGAATGTTTATACTTAAAAAGAAGAAACATCTCCAATCAGTAACCTAACTTATACCTTGAGGAACCAGAAAAAGAAGAACAAAGTAAACCCAAAGCTAGCAGAAGGAAGAAAGTAATAAAGACTAGAATGGAAAAAAATACAATGAGAATAGACAAACAGTAGACAAAATCAAGGAAACCAAAAGTTGGGTATTTGAAAAGATCAACAAAATTAATAAATTTTCACTATTCTGACAGAGATTTAAAAAATAACTAAAATAGAGACCATGAGAAGATGGCATCGGGGTAAGAGGGAGCAGATTCTACTTTCTCCTACACACAGGAGAAAATCCTAGCCTATCTATGGAGTAAAAGAGCAAACAGCCAACAGTACCTCAGCATATATGAAAATAAGGGACCAAAAATTGTCGCAGACACCAAAAAACAGATGGTAAGGAGAGTGCCTCAGGACAATAAGGTCCCAGGGACCAGCGCAGGGACCAGGGCAGTTGCAGCCCGGTCTGCCATAGAGTCCTTGGGAGAGAGCCTGGGCAACTGCTCCCTCCCTGGCCAAACAAGGTCTGAGCAGCACCGGAAGAGACATGGTTGCTTGAAGAGACCTGGTTGCTTGAAGTTGCAGAGAGGGGAATAAGGTCTAAGTGGCAAACACACAGGGGCTGCGAGCACCCACAGAGTCTGTGGACGCCTGCAGAGTTGAGAGTTGTGCAGTGATGGGCCCTGACCCCAGTAGTCACTGGTCTGGCTGGAGAATTGGGCTGTGGGAGAGGCCAGGCTACTGTATGGAGTGACAGGCTTGAGTAAGAGGAATTTCTCAAAAAGAAAAAGTGAAAAGACAGACACTGGAAAATTCTCCTACAGCAATCACTCTGGCTTCCCCACTACCCAGCCAAGCAGTGATCGTGAGGTTTCATGGAAGGTTGTGTGGAACACCCTGCACAACCCCATAGCACTGGGAAGGGTGTGCACCCATGGGATTTAGGCAGTGTGGCCGAGTACATGCCCGCAGGCACTCCAGCCTACAGCAGTAACCCCAGGGGGAAAGACCTGGATCCTGCACCCAAGGCACTGGGGAGGGGTGCCAGGCTAGCTCTGGGAAGCTGTCTGAGTGCAGGTAGGGAAGGAAGAAAAGCCATACTAATCGACCCTCAGCCTGCTGCAGCCAACAAGACCAGAAAAACCGGTTTGGCCACTTTGAAACCAAGAGGCTTTTAGTGATACAGGCCTACCTAAAAAAGATAGAAACATTTCTTTTTTTCTTTTTTTAAATTTTATTTTAATCATTGTTCAAATACAGTTTTCTCCTTTTTACTCCCAGCCCATTCCCCCGTCCCACCCCTCCCCACTTCCTTCCCATTACCACCCTCCCCCTAGTTTTTGACCATGTGTCCTTTAAGTTTGTTCCTGTGAACCCTTCCCAATGTCCCCTGAAATTCCCTCTACTCTGCTCTGTGGTCACTGTCAGCCTGTCCTCTATTTCAGTGTCTTTGGTTATATTTTGCTTGCTTCTTTGTTTTGTTGTTTAGGTTCCTGTTAAAGGTGAGATCATATGGTATCTGTCTTTCACTGCCTGGCTTGTTTCGCTTAGCATAATGTTTTCCAGCTCCATCCATGCTGTTGCAAAAGGGTAGGAGCTCCTTCTTTCTTTCTGCTGCATAGAATTCCATTGTGTAAATGTACCATAGATTTTTGATCCATCCATTTAATGATGGGCATCTAGCTTGCTTCCAACACTTGGCTATTGTAAGTTGTGCTGCTATGAACATTGGGGTGCATAGGTGCTTTTGGATTGATGTTTCAGGGTTCTTAGGATATAATTCTAGCAGTGGAATTGCTGGGTCAAAAGGTAGATCCATTTTTAGTTTTCTGAGAAAATTCCATACTGTTTTCCATAGTGGTGGTACCAGTCTGCAATCCAACCAACAGTGCACTAGGGTCCCTTTTTCTCCACAACCTCTCCAACACCAAATGTCTCCAACATTTGGTTTCTTTGTGATGGCCATTCTGACTGGTGTGAAGTGGTATCTCATTGTGGTTTTAATTTGCATCTCTCTGATAGCTAGCAATATTGAACATCGTTTCATGTGTCTCTGGATTTTCTGTATGTCCTGCTTGGAGAAGTGTCTGTTCAAGTCCTTTGCCCATTTTTAATTAGGTTGCTTGTCTTCTTAGAGTGCAGTCTTGTAAGTTCTTTATATATTTTGGAGATCAAACCCTTGTCTGAGATATCAATGGCAAATATGTTTTCCCAAACAGGTGGTTCTCTTTTAATTTTGATACTGTTTTCTTTAGCTGTGCAGAAGTTTTTAATTTTGATGAGGTCCCATTTGTTTATTCTTTCCTTTATGTCCCTTGCTCTAGGGGACAAGTCAGTAAAAATGTTTCTTCATGAAATATCTGAGATTTTCCTACCTACATTCTCCTCTAGGACTTTAATGGTCTCACATTTTATATTTAAGTCTTTTATCCACCTTGAATTTATTTTTGTATATGGTGTAAGTTGGTGCTCGAGTTTCATTTTTTTGCACATGGCTGTCCAGTTCTCCCAACACAATTTGTTGAAGAGGCTATTTTTATTCCATTTTATGTTGCTGCCTCCTTTGTCAAATATTAATTGACCACAGAGACTTGGGTTTATTTCTGGGCTCTCTGTTCTGTTCCACTGGTCCATGTGTCTGTTTTTATGCCAGTACCAGGCAGTTTTGATTACAGTGGCCTTGTGGTATAGTTTAGTGTGGGGTATTGTGATCCCTCCTACTTTACTCTTCTTTCTCAAAATTGCAGTAGCTATTCCGGGTCGTTTATGATTCCATATAAATTTTTGAAGTGTTTGTTCTGTCTGTGAAATATGCCATTGGTGCTTTAATAGGAACTGCATTGAATGTAAATTGCTTTGGGTAGTATGGACATTTTGATGATATTAATTCTTCCAATCCATGAACATGGTATATGTTTCCATTTGTTTGTGTCTTCCTTGATTTCTTTTCTTAGTGTTATGTAGTTTTCTGAATACAGGTCTTTTACTTCTTTGGTTAGGTTTATTCCTAGATATTTTATTTTTCTTTTTGGGATATTTTCAAATATCCCAAAATGGGCTATCCCAAAATATGGGCTATCCCAAAATATGGGCTGTTTCAAATGGGATATTTTCCTTGATCTCTGCTTCTGCTGTTTCATTGTTTGTGTACAGAAATGCCTTTGATTTCTGGATATTGACTTTGTATCCCGCTGTTTTGCCGAATTCATTTATTAGGTCAAGCAGTTTTTTGGTGGAGTCTGTAGGATTTTCTATGTATACTATCATGACATCTGCAAACAGTGACAGTTTTGTTTCTTCCTTTCCGATTTGGATGCCTTTTATTTCCTTCTCTTGTCTGATCGCTGTGGCTAAAACTTCCAATACTATATTGAATAGAAGTGGTGAAAGTGGACAGACTTGTCTTGTTCCTGATCTTAGTAGAAAAGATTTTAATTTTTGCCCATTGAGAATGATGTTGGCTGTAGGTCTCTCATATATGGCCTTTGTTATGTTGAGGAATGCTCCCTCTATTCCCAGTTTGCTGAGGTTTTTTTTTATCATAAATGGGTGCAGTACCTTAGCACATGCTTTTTCTGCATCAATTGATATGATCATGTGGTTTTTGTCTTTGCTTTTGTTTATGTGATGTATTACATTTACTGATTTGCGAATATTGAACCATCCTTGCATCCCTGGAATGAATCCCACTTGGTCATGGTGTATGATCTTTTCAATGTATTGTTGGATGTGGTTTGCCAATATTTTGTTGAGGATTTTAGCGTCAATGTTCATCAGTGATATTGCCCTGAAGTTTTCTTTCTTTGTTGTGTCTTTATCTGGTTTTGGAATTAGGATGATGTTGGCCTCATAAAAAGAGTTTGGGAGACTCCCATCTTTTCAGATTTTTTGGAATAGTCTGTGAAGGATAGGGGTTAGCTCTTCCTTAAATGCTTTGTAGAATTCTCCTGTGAAAGCATCTGGCCCAGGGCTTTTGTGTGTTGGGAGTTTTTTGATTACTGCTTCAATTTCTTTTGCTGTTATTGGTCTGCTCAGGCTTTCTGCTTCTTTTTCACTGAGTTTTGGAAGATGATATTTTTCTAGAAATTTGTCCATTTCACCTAGGTTTTCAGATTTCTTGGCATACAGTTCTCTGTAGTAATTTCTTACAATCCTTTGTATTTCTGTGGTATCTGTTGTAATCTCTCCTCTCTCAATTCTGATTGTGTTTATTTGGGTCTTCTCTCTTTTTTTCTTGATGAGTCTGCTTAAAGGCTTGTCGATTTTGTTTATCTTTTTCAAAGAACCAGCTTTTGGATTCATTGATCCTTATAATTTTGCTTTTAGTCTCTATGTCATTTAATTCTTCTCTGATCTTGGTTATTTCCTTCCTTCTGCTTGCTCTGGGCTGCCTTTGTTGTTGTTCCTCGAGTTCTTGCAGACATAGGGTTAGGTTGTTTGTTTGGAATGTTTCTAACCTCTTTAGGTGGGCCTGTATCACTATGAACTTCCCTCTCAGGACTGCCTTGGCTGTGTCCCATAAGTTTTGAATTGTTGTGAGTTCGTTTTCATTTGTTTCCAGAAACCTTTTGATTTCTACCCTAATATCATTCTTGACCCATTCATTGTTTCATACCATACTATTTAATCTCCATGATTTTGAGTGTTTTGGTTTTTTTTTCCCTGGGGTTGATTTCTAGCTTCAGTCCCTTGTGATCCGAAAAAATGCTTGGTATGATTTCAATTTTTTCGAAATTCTTGAGGCTTGTTTTGTGTCCTCTCATGTGGTCTATCTTTGAGAATGTTCCGTGTACATTTGAAAATAATATATATTTAGCTTCTTTTGGATGGAGGGCTCTGTATATATCAGTAAAGTCCATTTCATCAAGGGTATTGTTCAATGCCACAATATCTTTGTTGATATTTTGTTTGGAAGATTCATCCATTTTTGATAGTGGGGTGCTCAAATCTCCCACTATAATTGTGTTGTTGTCCATATCTTTCTTGAAGTCCTCTAAGATTGTCTTTATGTATTTGGGTGCTCCTATGTTGGGTGCATATATATTTACAATATTTATGTCTTCTTGGTGGATTCTTCCGCTGAGTATTATAAAGTGACCTTCTGGGTCTCTCTTTATGGCCCTTTTTTGGAAGTCTATTTTGTCTGATATGAGTATTGCTACCCCGGCTTTTTTTCTTTTCCTGTCCATTTGCTTGGAAGATTTGTTTCCAGCCCTTCACTTTCAGCCTGTGCAGGTCTTTTATCCTGAGGTGGGTCTCTTGTAGGCAGAAAATATATGGGTCATTTTTTCTTATCCATTCAGCTATTCTGTGTCTTTTGATTGGAGCATTTAATCCATTTACGTTTAAGGTCATTATTGATAGATACTCATTCATTGTCTTTTATGTATGTGTGTTCCCCCCTCTCTCTCTCTTTTCCTTCCCTTCCTTAAAGCAGTCCTTTTAGAATCTCTTGCAGAGCTGATTTGGTGGAGGTGTATCCTTTTAGACTTCTTTTGTCTGGGAAGCTTCTTATTTGGCCTTCTATCTTGATTGAGAGCTTTCCTGGGTAAAGTAGCCTTGGTTGCAGACCTCTGGTTCTCATTACCTGGAGTATTTCTTGCCATTCTCTGCTGGCTTGAAGTGTTTCCATTGAGAAGTCAGCTGTTAGCCTTATTGTGGCTCCCTTGTATGTTACTTCCTTTTTCTCCGTCGCCGTCTTTAAGATTCTCTCTTTCTCTTGAAATTTTGCCATTTTAATTGTGATGTGTCTTGAGGTGGGCCTCTTTGGGTTCCTCTTGATTGGGACTCTCTGTGTTTCCTGGATTTGTGTGACTTTTCTCTTATCAAATTAGGGAAGTTCTCCTTCATTACTTGTTCAACTAGGTTTTCGATCCCTTCTTCTTCTTCTCCTTCTGGTATCCGTATTATACAGATATTATTACGTTTCATATTGTCTTGCATTTCTCTTAATCCCTCTCTATTCTTTCTGAGCCTCTTTTCCTTTTCTTGCTGTTTCTGGATGTTGTTTTCTACTTTGTCCTCTACCTCCCTAATCCAATCTTCTGCTTCATTGATCCTGCTTTTCATTCCTTCTACTGTGTTCTTCAGTTCAGAGATCATATTCTTCATTTTCTTGGCCTTTGTTGAGAGTTTCTATTTCCTTTTTCATGTTTATATACTTTGCAATGAGATTGACATAGTTTCCCTCTAATTTCTGATAGCTCATTGTGAGTTCATTGAACTTCCTGATAATCAGTGTTTTGAACTCCCTATCTGATAGTTGAGTTGTGTCTATTTCATTTAGCATTTTTTCTGAGACTTCCTCATTTCCCTTCAATTGGGGGTTGTTTCTTTGTTTAAGATAGAAACATTTCAAATAAACAACCTAACCCTACGTCTACAAGAACTCCAGGAAAAATAAAAAAGACAACCCAGAGCAAGCAGAAGGAAGGAAATAACTAGGATCAGAGTAGAATTAAATGACATAGAAACTAAAGGCACAATTCTAAGGATCAATGAATCCAGGACCTGATTCTTTGAAAAAGATAAACAAAATCGACAAGCCTTTAAGCAGACTCATCAAGAGAAAAAGAGAAAGGATCCAAGTAAACACAATCAGAAATGAAAGAGGAGAGATTACAACAAATACCACAGAAATACAAAGGATTGTAAGAAATTACTACAAAGAACTGTATGCCAAGAAATTTGAAAACCTAGGTGAAATGGACAAATTTCTAGAAAAATATCATCTTCCAAAACTCAGTGAAAAAGAAGCAGAAAGCCTGAGCAGACCAATAACAGCAAAAGAAGTTGAAGCAGTAATAAAAAAAACTCCCAACACAAAAAAGCCCTGGGCCAGATGGTTTCACAGGAGAATTCTACAAAGCATTTAAGGAAGAGCTAACCCCTATCCTTCACAGAGTATTCAAAAAAAATCCAGAATGATGGAAGACTCCCAAACTCTTTTGATGAGGCCAAGATCATCCTAATGCTGAAACCAGATAAAGACACAACAAAGAAAGAAAACTTCCCGCCAATATCGCTGATGAACATAGATGCTAAAATCCTTAACAAAATATTGGCAAACCACCTCTAACAATACATTAAAAAGATCATACACCTTGACCAAGTCGGATTCATCCCAGGGATGCAAGAATAGTTCAATATTCGCAAATCAGTAAGTGTAATACGTCACATAAATTACAGCAAAGATAAAAATCACATGATCATATCAGTTGATGCAAAAAAGCATTTGATAAGGTACAGCACCCATTTATGATAAAAACACTCAGCAAATTGGCCATACATGGAACACTCCTCAACATAATAAAGGCCATATATGAGAGACCTACAGCCAATGTCATAGTCAATGGGCAAAAACTAAAATCTTTTCCACTAAGATCAGGAACAAGACAAAGTTGTCCACTTTCACCAATTCTTTTCAATATAGTATTGGAAGTTTTAGCCACAGCGATCAGACAAGAGAAGGAAATAAAAGGCATCCAAATTGGAAAGGAGGACACAAAACTGTCACTGTTTGCAGATTTCATGATAGTATACATAGAAAATCCTACAGACTCCACCAAAAAACTGCTTGACCTAATAAACGAATTTGGCAAAAGTACAGGGTACGAAGTCAATATCCAGAAATCAAAGGCATATTTGTATACCAACAATGAAACAGCAGAAACAGAAATCAAGAAAAAAATCCCATTTCACATAGCAAAAAGAAAAGTAAAATACCTAGGAATAAACCTAACCAAAGAGGTAAAAGACCTGTATTCAGATAACTACACAACACTGAAGAAGAAAGTCAAGGACTACACAAACAAATGGAAACATACACCATATTCATGGATTGGAAGAATTAACATCATCAAAATGTCCATACTACCTAAAGCAATTTGCACATTCAGTGCAATTCTTATTAAAATACCAATGGCATATTTCACAGACATAGAACAAACACTTCAAAAATTTATATGGAACTATAAATGACCCCGAATAGCTGCTGCAATTTTGAGGGAAAAAAGTAGGAGGGATCACAATACGTGATACCAAACTGTATTACAAGTCCACTATAATCAAAACAGCCTGGTACAGGCATAAAAATAGGTACATAAATCAATGGAACACAATAGAGAGCCCAGAAATAAACCCAAGTCCCCACAGTCAATTAATATTCGACAAAGGGGGCAGAAACATAAAATGGAGTAATAATAACCTCTTGAACAAATGGTGTTTGGAGAGCTGGACAGCCATGTGCAAAAAAATGAAACTCGAGCACCAACTTACACCATATACAAAAATAAATTCAAGGTGGATAAAAGACTTAAATATAAAATGTGAGACCATTAAAGTCCTAGAGGAGAATGTAGGTAGGAAAATCTCAGATATTTCATGAAGAAACATTTTTACTGACTTGTCCCCTAGAGCAAGGGACATAAAGGAAAGAATAAACAAATGGGACCTCATCAAAATTAAAAACTTCTGCACAGCTAAAGAAAACAGTATCAAAATTAAAAGAGAACCACCTGTTTGGGAAAACATATTTGCCATTGATATCTCAGACAAGGGTTTGATCTCCAAAATATATAAAGAACTTACAAGACTGCACTCTAAGAAGACAAGCAACCTAATTAAAAATGGGCAAAGGACTTGAACAGACACTTCTCCAAGTAGGACATACAGAAAATCCAGAGACACATGAAACGATGTTCAATATTGCTAGCTATCAGAGAGATGCAAATTAAAACCACAATGAGATACCATTTCACACCAGTCAGAATGGCCATCACAAAGAAACCAAATGTTGGAGACATTTGGTGTTGGAGAGGTTGTGGAGAAAAAGGGACCCTAGTGCACTGTTGGTGGGATTGCAGACTGGTACCACCACTATGGAAAACAGTATGGAATTTTCTCAGAAAACTAAAAATGGATCTACCTTTTGACCAAGCAATTCCACTGCTAGAATTATATCCTAAGAACCCTGAAACATCAATCCAAAAGCACCTATGCACCCCAATGTTCATAGCAGCACAACTTACAATAGCCAAGTGTTGGAAGCAACCTAGGTGCCCATCAGTAAATGAATGGATCAAACAACTATGGTACATTTACATGATGGAATTCTGTGAAGCAGAAAGAAAGAAGGAGCTCTTATTCTTTCAGACAGCATGGATGGAACTGGAAAGCATTATGCTAAACAAAATAAGCCAGGCAGTAGAAGACAAACACCATATGACTTCACCTTTAGCAGTAACCTAAACAATAAAACAAACAAACAAGCAAAATATAAACAAAGAGACTGAAATAGAGAACAGGCTGACAATGACCAGAGGTGAGAGCGGAGGGAATTTCAGGGGAAAAGGCGAAGGGTTTACAGGAATAAGTATAAAAGACACATGGACAAAAACTAGGGGGAGTGGAAATGGGTTGGAGGTAGGGAGGGCTGGGAGGGGTGGCCTGGGATGGGTGTAAAAGACAGAAAACTTTACTTGAACAACAATTAAAATAAAAATTAAAAAATAAAATAAAAATGACAGTGGGATGACACAACCAATATTACAGAAATTTTAAAAGAATTTTAAGAGAATAATATGAACTATTGTATACCAAAATATTAAATAACCTAGATCAAATTAGTTAGCCCCTCAAAATACACAAACTACCTAAACTAATTTAAGAAGTGGAAAATCTTAAAATACCTATAAAAGGTAATAAGATTGAATTAGTAATCAGGTACCTCCCAACAAAGAAAAGTCCAAGACAAGATGGCTTTAATAGTAAATTCTAGCAAATATTTAAAGAAGAATAAATACCAATCCTTCTCTTCATCAACAGAAAAGGAGGTAATACTTCCTAACACATTGTGAGTCCAGCATTACCCTTATACCAAAGCCAGACAATACATAAGATAATTACAAATATCCCTTATGAATATGGAAGGATAATTTTCAACAAAATTCTAACAAACTGAACCCAATAGCATAGTGAAAGGTTTATACACCATGACCAGATAGGAGTACAAGAATGATTCCACATAAGAAAATCAATAAGTGTAATACACTATATAAATGGATAAAGGAAAAATCCACATAATTATCTCCATTGAATCAGAAAAGGCATTTGACAAAATCCAGCATGATTTTTTGATCAAAGCACTCAGAAAACTAGGAATAGAAGGGAATTTCCTCAACATGATGCAAGGCATTTATGAAAAATCCATAGTTAATACCTTAGTCAATAGTGAAAAGCCTGAAAGCTTTTCCCTTAAGATCAGAGATCTCAGGATGTGAGGGCAATCTGGCTGTGACATCTGTCATCCCATTGATTGCCGGGGTTGATTCAGCTGATCTGGCTGGCTAGGCAGGTGTTCCCTTCCTCCCTCATCAATCCATGTACATCCCTCCTGAAGCTGCACACTGGATGGAAGAGGACAACCTTCCCAACTAGAGGAGAGGACCAGTCTTTTGTCAAGGGTATACGAGTAGCTGTGCTTCCCTACTAGAACCTCTCAACAAACTCTCAAGGTCCATTTGTAGGAGAACATAGGGTAGTCAAGTTTCCAAGACTCCAGACACATCCAAATGAGTTGCTGCATGTGGCAGCCTGCCTTTCTCAAAAAAAAAAAAAAAAGATTGGGGATCTTACAGGAGTAGGATGTCTACTCTTACAACTACTATTCAATATTGTACTGAAAATTCTAACCAGAGCAATTATATGAGGAAAAAAAAGCAACCAAATTGAAAAGAAAGAAGTAAAACTGTACTTGCAGATGGCATGAACGACCCTATATATGAAAAATGCCAAAAAAAAAAAATCCAGAAGGAAGCTACTAGAGCTATTAAAAGAATTCAGTGAAGTTGTTGTGTACAAGATCAACACACAAAAAAATCAGTTCTGTTTCTGTATAACTGCAATGAACAATCTAAAAAAGAAATTAAGAAAGAAATTTCATTTACAATAACATCTAAAAGAATAAAATAACCAAGCATACTTTTAATCAAGTAGATGAAAGACTTGCACACTGAAAATTGTATAACATTGTTGAAAGAAATTAAAGAAAACCTAAATAAATAGAAAGCCACTCCATGTTCATGGGTAGGAAGACTTAATGTTGTTAAGATGTCAATATTAACCCAAATTATCTACAGATTCAATAAAATCCCCATCAAAATTCCAACAGCTTTTTTTCAGAAAAGGAAGAGCAAATCGTCAAATACATATGGAATTGCAAGGGGAACCAAATAGCAAAAATAATCTTTAAAAAGAAGAAAATAGTTGAAGAATTAACACTTACAGATTTCAAATCTTACCACAAGGCTACAGTAGTAGTAGTAGTAGTAGTAGTAGTAGTAGTAGTAAAAACAGTGTGATACTGGCATAAGGATAGACATATAGACAGATGGAATAGAATTGAGAGACCAGAAATAAACCCATAACTCTAAGCCCAATTGATTTTTGACAAGGTGCCAAACACATTCGATGGGGAAAGAATAGTCTCTTCAACAAATGATGCCGGGAAAATTGGATTTCTACATACAAAAGAATGAATTTGAATCTTATCTCCTACCATACACAAAAATTCATTAAAAATTCATCAATAACTTAACTATAAGAATTAAAACCATAAAATTTTTAGAGGAAAACAAGGAGAAAATCTACATGACCTTTAATTTGGAAATAGATTCTTAAAATAACACTAAAAGTATAAGTAAAAATAGAAAAATAGCTAAATTAGATGTCATCAAAATTTATTTTATTTTTTTGTCATTCAATTACAGTTGTCTCAATTTTTCTTCCTGTTGCTCTCCTGAGAGAAAATATTTGAAAATAATATATGTGGTTAGGGTTTGATATCTAGACTAGGTAAAGAACTCCACAACTCAATAATATATAAAGAAATTTAAAAATGTGAAAAAGACCTAAGTAGACATTTCTTCAAAGAAGGTATTCAAATGGCAATAAGCACATGAAAAGATTTTTAACATCATTAGTCATTAGGGAAGTGCAAGTGAAAACCACAATGAGATACCTCTTTATAATGATTTGGATGGCTATACTTTTTTTTTTAATGGGAAATATCAAGCATTGGCAAGGCTATAGTAAAATTGTTGGAACCCACACACATTGCTAGTGAGAATGGAAAATGGTTAAGTAGTTGTGAAAAGCAGTTTGGCAGTTCCACAAAAATATAAGCATAATTACCATATGGCTCAGTAATTCTATTCCTAGACAAATAGCCAAAAGAATTGAAGACAAGTTTCAGACACTTGTACATTAATGTTTACTGCAGCATTATTCACAATAGTCAAAAGGTGGAATCAACCCTAGTGTCCATTAACAGACTAACATATAATCAAAATGTGGTATATCCATACAATGGAGTATTATTTGGTCATGAAAAAGTGAAGTTCTGAAACATGCCACAACATGAATGCCCATTGAAAATATTATACTAAGTGAAATAAGCCAGACACAAAGGACAAATATTTTATTATTCAACTTATATTAAGTACCTATGAGAGGCGAATGCATAGGGACAAAAAGTAGATTAGTAGCTACCAGAGTCTGGGTTGAAGAGAGAATAGGGAGTTGTCACTTAATGTTTGCAGAGTTCCATCTGGAGTGATGAAAACATTTTAGAAATATGCTGTAACATTGTGAATATAATTAATTCCACTGAATTGTACACTTAAAACAGTTAAAATGGAAATTCTTATGCTATATAATTTTACCACAATAAAAAAGGGGTAGGAGGTGGTGGAATTGGATGAGGAAAAAATGACAATAGTAAAAATAACTGACAAAAATGAAACGCTTGAAAATGCAGACTAATCTATTGTGTCAGAAAGTGGGTCAGTGGTGGCCTGAGGAGGGAGAGATTATGAAAGGGCAGGAGAAAATTTCAGGGGTAATTAACATAAGCATTATATTGATTGTGGGAATGGTTTCATGATACACACATACAGGGTCCAGCAGAAGAAATGCCATTGAGTGTGGATGATAGAGTAATAATATGGGTGTAATAATTTATAGTTTCAATTTGAACATTTCACCTGAAATGTCATATGGTCTGCTTGAGTGTGAAAGTGTCATGTTATAGAATTACATGCTAATGATTTTGTAATAAAAAGGGGCACTATTTGTGCTTGACCCCTGTGTATCACAATTAATTGTACATTTTTATATGTGCAGTTCATCATATGCCAATTGTACCTCAGCAAAGAAGTTTCCTTTTTAAAAATGAAAAATTATTAAGTAAACAGTTTTGTTATCAAGACTTGGTCTATATTATCAACAAGACAGGCCCAGTATCTACTGTCATGGAGGTCATGCCCTAGTAAGAAGGGTAAGCTTTAATCAAATAATCACACAAACCACTGCTTAATTAGAAATTCGGATATATTCTAGGAAGGAAAATTAGGGAGAGCTCTAAAAGCATGTAAATATGCTTTTAGGCCCCAGGCCTATCCTTGTCTGGGAATGATTAAGGAAGGTTTTCCAAAGCAAATGGTCTTTGAATTGAGGGCTGATGGATGAAAAGGTATTAATTATGCATGGATTAATGGAGATGGAGAGATGGAGAGGAGACAGATTTTCAATACAGGGAACAGCTTATGTAAGGGTCTTGAGTTATAAAACAGCTTGGTATGTTTGAAGAACTAAAAGAAGGCCACTGTGGCTAAGGTAACTGGAAAGAGAGTAGTTGGAGAAAAGTCTGAAAAGATAAGCAGGGTTAAACCATGCAGCATGTTATAAGCCATATTAAGACCTGGATCTTTATCTTAAGAAATTATACCATCAAATGGTTTTAAGTGAAGGGTAATGTAATCAGATGTGAATTTTGAAAGGAACACTCCAGCTGCTATGTGAAGAATAAACTGCAGGAGGGCAAGAGTAAAATCAGAGAAACCAATCAGGAGCCTTCTGTAATGAATGGTCCAGGCAAGAGATGACAGTAGTTTGCTCCATGGTGGATATCTTAGAGTTGTCAAGAAGTAAACAGATTTGAGACTTTTTTAAATGAACTGGATAAGAGAATGGGTCTCAAGTTAAAAAAAATTCTTTACAATAATTCTTATTGGAACACAGCCACATCCATTGGTGTATGCATTGTCTATGGATGCTTTTGTACTACAATAGCAGAGTTGAGTAGTTGTGACAGAGACTATATGTGGCCCTCAAAATATAAAATATATACTATCTGGCTCTTTACACAAAATATTGCTGACCCATGATCTAGGATGATGACTCTTAGGTGTCTGGCTTGTAAAAACAGATGGATGAATGGTTAGTGCAGGTAGGGAAAGAAAAAGGTAGAGAATAGTGGAGGAAAGATAGAAGGAACAGCATCCTGGAGGAAGAGGTCTGTGGTAATATAGGGAATAGAGGATGCAAGGCATGATCCTAGAATAGTGCATCAGGCATGAGAGCTGGGACCACAGTAACCACAGGATGCATACATGTATGTGCCAGAAGTATTTAGGTAGGTCAGAGAACTGGATAGGAGGCTGGTAGGAAAGAAAGGTGAGATTACCTTTAGGGCCAAGATCATTTTTTCAGTGCCTTAGTTAAGAACATTTGCAGAAGACACAAAGCAGGAAAGGGCTGTGACTAAATTGGATAATGAATCAGAATCCAAATCCTAACACTTATTGAGTAATTAGTGCCTGACCTATACTGTGACTCCTCACAATAACTCTAAGAGACATGTTCTGCCATTATAAACATTCTATGGATGAGGAAACTGAGTCACAGAAATAAAGTCACAGGGCTATAATTTGAACCCAGGCAGAGACTCTGCTTTTAATCACATTATGAACCCAAATGAAATGGAAGAGTGACTTAGGCTTGGGAATGGAGAGAGCTAGCCCTGACTTCTGTAGAAAAAGATCCAATCTACACTTGGGGGTTTCACCTTGGAAAGATATGCTTGCCTTGCTAGACAGTTCAGGGTTGTATTAGCAAGTATTCATAGCATGGTGTTCAAGAGAGATTTTGTGAGTAGGAATCAACATCAGTAAGCATCAGCTCTGAGGTCTGTACAGAGTATCTTCTGGTCTCCTCAACACCTGCTCCACACCTCACAATACTCAGTCACCAGAGTTGAGCAAGAAGTGAAGCTCTTAATTCTACCCTCTCCCTTGTCTTTCAGACCTGTTCCACTGTACTTTGAGGAGATACTCTTTTTTATTTCAAGTCCCCAAATGCCAGCCATCCTTTCCTTAACATACCAGCCACCTAACTCAAAAAAGTCTCTGCCTCCTTCACTAAACAAGTTGCCCTCATCACCATACTGGCTACTCAGATTATCTGCCTTCAGCTGAGATAGAGTCATACCCCAGCTGTTTGCACCACCTACTATCTTTTCCTCACTTTTAGCACTAATGACAGGTTAGCCAGACACATAGCAAAACAAACAAACAAACAAACAGCCAAAAAAACTCTCCAAATAACAAGATTGGAAATACTTTGCTATTCTGGGTACCAAGGAAGAAGTTGCAGACACCATTTCCACCCCCATTTTCTTGTGTCTGTACCCCACTAATTCACATTCTATGATTGTACAGGGCCCACTTACTGTCTTTATTTCAGGGTCTTTTTTCTATTCACCTTTCTCTTTTTCTCAGATCTCCTGGAATGTCTCAACTTGGCCTGAGGCTCCTCCTGCCTACACTTCTGAAACCTCCTTCCTTCTTGGAACTAGAATTGATCTGACTTTGCCAAATCTTTTTTCAAACTGGAGGTTTGATCCTTTTTTATAGTCTTTCCATCTCCCTCTTTCTTTAGATAATGTATAGTATATATTCCTCTTCTCTCAATGTATAGTATCTTCTAGTTTTATGGTCAAAATCAAGGCTAAACAGAGCCCTTTCCACTTCTCAGGAGCTGAAATACAAATGAGGGGCCATGTATCACTGCTCACATTGCCTGCCCTGTCTTCTTAGAAGCCTTGAACTTCATTAGAAGGTATGGAATGAAGCACACACCCTAATGCAAGGAGGTTAACAATCAAAATGAATCATATTTGTAAATATAAGCTCTATTTACATGATATTTCCAGAATAGACAAATTGATAGAGACATGACATAGATAGGCTGCCTAGACTCTAGGTGCTGGGGAGAATGGATTGGTGATAGATGATAAGATACAAGATTTCTGTTTTGGGTCATCACAGTTTTCTAAAATTGATTGTGGTGATGGTTGCCCAATTCTGTGAATAAACTAAAAAGAATTGAATTATAAAGTTTAAGTGGTTGAATTAACTGAATGGCATGTAAATTAAATATTAATAAAACTAGAGGGAGGGAGAAGGAGAATGGGGAGAGGGATTGAGAGAGAGAGAGAGAGAGAGAGAGAGAGAGAGAGAGACCTGGGTGGGGTGTAAGAATGGCAGAGGAAGCTGTGCTCAAATATGTGAACATTCCTGATAATAAGGAGCAGTCCTGTCTGGTTGGTTGTCCTGAGGGAAGAACGTGGGTGTGTAAGAGAAAGTTACAGGGTATCAGGAACAACATTCTGTCAAGTAGAATCTTGAGCCTGCTGAGGCAGGGAGCTCCCAGGTCCCTCCCAGTTCAATTGGAAACTGGATGGGAGTGCTTGGGAAGAAGGCTGAAGAGGGGGTCCTATACCAGGTGCAGAGGATGGGAGCAGGTGACCTAAAGTATTTTCTAGTCTGGGTCTGATGAGGGTCTGGAGGTAGAAAGGCTGATGAAGTGGGACAGATGGAGTCTAGGCCCCTCTGCACCTGATACTCTGGTGCCTTGGGTAGGCTCTGTCTCCTGGCTGCCCAGCTGAAGCCCTGCCTGTTTCCTGGGTGACCAAGGGGAGACTGTGAGGTTCAGGGTGGGAGTCTAAGATCTCTGCCTTCCAAAGACACATGGGCTGTTTCTCCTGCAGCAGTCAAGGTCCCAAGTCCACATTTTGGCTCCTTCTCCTTCCCAGATCTCTGAATCTAAACTTTAATCTTGAAGGTCAGAGAACAGAAAGGACTTAGAGTACTGTCTGTGCTTGACAGGCAATGCTGTAGAAAGGTGAACAGCTGAAAGGGCTCACCTTAACCATTGGTCATTCTCAAACCACAGAATATGTTTTACCTGAAAAATATAATTGGACACCCTCTAGCTTAACTCACACCAATGAGTTGTAATTCCCATGTCCAATAAGACCTATCTTGGCTTTAATTATAAACACAGCAGAAATAAAACACCATGACTTAAAACAAGGTGAAGAACACAGATACCACCTGATTTGCAATGTGATCAAGACTGCAGTGTTACTGGTATCATCAGAAGACTTTTCCAAGGTCAATGGTAGATTTTAGAGACTTATTTAAATCATATCCTTGCAATGCTATAGTACTGCCTGTATGCCTAATTATGGCTGGCAGGAGATAACTGTACCTGAACAACAATAAAATAGAGAAAAGAAAAATAAAGAATTCTCTATGGCAGTGTTAGGGGTGAACACTGAATAGATGGCTAAGAATGCTCTCCTAGGCTCAGAAGAGATATAGCTGGTATGCACTATGATTAAAACTCTCTAGTTAAAATATTAACATACTTCTGTACTGATTTGTAAATAGCCACAACTCTCAAGTACTGCCTTGGTCCTGGCTACCCTAACCTAGCCCTCCCCAGGCTCATGCCTCACCTCCCTATGATCCAGCAACTGCTGTGGCCAAAAGTTGTTCATTATTTTTTAATATTACCTCTGATTATACCTCAGGTCTTTTGTATGGGAGAAGGGACAGGAGACTGTCAAGAACTTCAATAGCAAGAAGCCAAAATTGGAAGGATCATAGTATACTGTATGTAAAGAGGAAATACAGAGCAATTTAGGTCAGGAAAAAGAGTCAGTGAAGGGCTGGATTCTAATTCCCAACATCATAATCTGAGGTTAGAGACTTAAGCTCTTTGTAACAAAGTGGATTTAGTGCTGTAAAGCTTAATAATATGTTCCAAGAGCTTCTGATGAAGGACAAGAAAGGTTTTCTTTAAATCTATACATTGAGATTTATTCATTATTATTATTGTTCCTCTGATAGTTCTTAGTACAATAGAGTACACCAATTTTTTTCATAATACAGGGATCTTACTTGGAATATCTGTCGCATGTAATAGTACCAGCTAACATACAGAGCACTTACTCAACCAGACACTATTCTAAGCACTTTACATGTAGCATCCAATTTAATGCAATGATTCAGACATCACTATCATCTCTATTTGATGTTGAAGGAACTAAAACTCAGGAATTATTTAATTTGCCCAAGTCACTCAGCTGGTAAGTGGCTGAACAAGGTTTTGAATTGAGGCAGTCTGACTTTTGAGCCCTTATGTCTACCCACTATGCTATACTGATATGATTGACCAAGCCCTATTACTGCAAACTTATTATATGCTAGGGAACTTTCATACAAATTACCTAATTTAATGCTCCAACATCTACCTTAAGGGAGGCATCATAACCCTCATTTTATAAGGAAACTGAAGCTCAGAGATGAAGCCAGGTCACCTAGTCAATGTCATTAGAACTGCAGCTCTAACTCAAGTCTTTTACGCCAAAGGTTGTGCCTCCTTGCCTCAGGTGTTTTCCCATGTCCCAAATAATTTACCTGTTTCTGGTATTTTTTTCTTCCCTGTCTTTATGTTCTCAAGGTCATCTTCAATTTTTCCAGATTGGTAATTCCCTTCCTGCGACCCCTGGTAACATTCAGCCTTTAACATTGCCCTCTAACCAGTTTATAACCCGCTTCTCATTAAAATGTCCACCAGATTTAGTGTCCATTGATCTTTGCCTGAACCAATTTTTACAGGATGGTTGTAAAATAATGATTTTTTCAACTTTACTACTCACATCTTCCAAATCCTTTACAGCTGAAATCACAAAGCTGGCCCTATATCTACTTCCTGAGTCAGCCAAGCAAACTTATTGACCACTGTATCAGTTACAGTGTTTTGGGGTTGTGACTAAGAGTATCTGACTAATTCTCATTTAGACAATAAAGACATTTTATGTTTTCACATAATAAGAAGTATGGAAGCAAGTCGATTCCAAGGCTGCTTAATTCAGTAGTTTAATAATGTCATCAAAGACCCGGACTGTTTCCATTTTTATGCTCTACCATCTAGGTATGTAATAATGTCTCCCTTTTCTTCAACAGCACACATTCCCTAAAATTTAAACAATAGAGAAGATCACCATGGCCCCTGTATGAAGATACCTGAATTCAGGAATCATGACATTTCTCTCAAGTAACTTCTTTTAAATTGGTTTGGCCCCAATTACCCTATTAAAAATTATAATCCCACCACTGGCATTCCTTCTCTTCCTCCCCTGCTTCATTTTTCTCCATATCACTTATCACCATCAGGCACAGCATATATTTTATTTGTTTTCTCTCTCCCACATTAGAATGTAAGCTCAATGAAGGTAGAGACTTTAGTCTGTTTTCTTTACTCCTGTATCCCCAGTACCTAGGACATTGCCTGGCACATAGATCTTACTTAATAAATACTTGTTGAATTAATTAATGGCCTCAAGGTGACTGCTATAGCACTAAACATCATATCCTCAACAACATTCTTTTTAAATATATTTTATTGACTATGCTATTACAGTTGTCCCATTTATTTCTCCCCTTTATTCCCCTCTGCCCTGCATCCCTCTTCCCACCAACATTCCCCCATCTTAGTTCACGTCCATGGGTCATACATATAAGTTCTTTGTTTCCTCCATTTCCCACACTATTCTTAACCTCCCCTATTTTGTACCTACCATTTATGCTTCTTATTCCCTGAACCTTTTCCCTTGTTCTCCCCCTCCCGCTCCCCACTGAAAACCCTCCATGTGATCTCCATTTCTGTGATTCTGTTCCTGTTCTAGTTATTTGCTTAGATTATTTTTGTTTTGTTTTGTATTTTTAGGTTCAGTTGTTGATAGGTGTGAGGTTTTTTGTCATTTTACTGTTCATATTTTTTATCTTCTTCTTCTTCTTAGACTAGTCCCTTTAACATTTCATATAATAAGGCCTTGATGATGATGAACTCCATTAACTTGACCTTATCTGAGAAGCACTTTATGTGCCCTTCCATTCTAAATGAAAGCCTTGCTGGATAGAGTAATCTTGGATGTAGATCCTTGCCTTTCATGACTTGGAATACTTCTTTCCAGCCCCTTTTTGCCTTCAATATTTCTTTTGAGACATCAACTGATAGCCTTATGGGCACTCCTTTGAAGGTAACTGTCTCTTTTCCTCTTGCAGTTTTTAAGATTCTTTCCTTATCTTTAATCTTGGGTAATGTAATTATTATGTGCCTTTGTGTGTGCTTTCTTGGGTCCAACTTCTTTGGGACTCTCTGAGCATTCTGGACTTCCTGGGAGTCTATTTCCTTTGCCAGATTGGGAAAGTTCTCCTTCATTATTTTTTCAAATATGTTTTCAATTTTTTGTTTTTCCTCTTCTCCGTTTGGCACCCATATAATTCAGGTATTGGAATATTTAAAGTTGTCCTGGACGTTCCTAAGCCTCTCTTCATTTTTTTGAATTCTTATTTCTTCATTCTGTTCTGGTTGAATGTTTGTTTCTTCCTTCTGCTCCAAATCATTGATTCAAGTCCTGGTTTCTTTCTTTTCACTGTTGGTTCCCTGTACATTTTCCTTTATTTCATATTGCATATCCTTCACTTCTTCTTCTATTTTATGACCATACTCAACCATTTCTGTGAGCATCCTGATTACTGGTGTTTTGAACTGTGCATCTGATAGGTTGGCTTTCTCTTCATTGATTAGTTCTATTTTTGGAGCTTTGTTCTGTTCTGTCATTTGGGCCATATTTTTTGTTGTTGTTGTTTCAGGGCTCCTGTTACATTGCAAGGGGAAGAGCCTTAAGAATTCACCAGGGTGGGGCAACCCACTTTGCTGCATTGTGGCACTGTCTGTGGGGGAGGGGCAGAGAGGGAAAAATGCTGCTTGTTGGGCTCCCCACCGGCTTTCAGTCACTTCCCCCATTACCCACAGCAAATTGGGCCCTTCTGATGCTAATTCCAAGGTGGGTGGTTATGTGTATGTTCTAGGGCCCTGTGGGTCTCTCCAAGGAACTATCCTGTGAGGCTGGCAGTTTCTCCCACCACCACAACCCTGACTGGTTTTTACAGTCAGAGGCTGTATTTCCTCATGCTGCTGTGCTGAAACCTTGGGTTGCATGGTCTGTCTCACTGCCCAGTTGTTCCTCCTTGTTTATCCACATGCAATTATGGAACCACCTGGTCCACCAGCCACCACTTTGCCATGCGTCCTCTTCACCCTGGCTGCCCATCTCCACCCCTCCTTCCAGTTCGGATGAATATTTCTTCTTTAGCTCCTTGAACTTCCATACAGTTTGATTTTCTGACAGTTCTGGTTATTTTGTGTTTTAAAATTTGTTGTTGTCCTTTTAATTATGCAAGAAGGCAAAGTGTATCTACTTAAACATCTATCTTTGCTGGAAGTCCCTCAAATAACAACATTCTAAGCAGCAAAGACAGAGGCGTGAGACACAGAGGCTGTTTTCTTCCATGGCCTGCCACTTTTATCAAACAGTGTGGTCTTTCTCAGAAAGCCCACAACAGACTTTCCTCAAGGCCTTATTAAGCAGAACCAGTCACATGATCAACAAGTAGGCCTCACTAAACAAATGGGAATGGACTGTCATTATTGTTTTATACCAATAATGATTCATCTCCCAGGGCTGGGCAAAGAACACCTCTGGGTTCTTTCTTCAGCATAGGGAGTGAGCATATGAGGCTATCATGTGATCAAACTACAGTGTTTGCCATAGTAGCTGAGCATGCTCTTAAAGACATCTTCTAACCCTTGTTCTCCTCCCCCCTCATCGAGGATAGCCCTTGTGTATCTGGCCAGCTCCCATAGGACCTTTCTTTCATTCAACTCAACACACTAGGTGTGTTGCCAACCTATCAGCTGCACAGTTCAAAACACCAGTAATCAGAATGCTAACACACTAGGTGTGTGAGTTGAATGAAAGATAATATCTTGGTCTCTAATATCATTCCCAACTGAAAGAAGTCAGAGCTCCTTGGAGAAATGGATGATTCCAGAATTGGAGCAGGGTAGGTACAAAATAGTCCTGGAATGTCTTATTATGCTAGAAAGTAAGGAGATGCTGAAAAAATTATGGGGTATATCACAAGGACACAAGAACCATTGGAGGGGTTCCCACTGTCCAAATATGGAACAATTTGATCAGCAAAATAATTAAGGACTGTAATAAGTTATAAACCACTGATGAAACATAAGAATCCATGAGCTCACAGTGATAATATGTAGGTAAATAAAGAAGGCAAAAAGAAGGCTCATCCTTATGCCAGAATACCATGGACTGACTGGTAAATGTGGAGGAAATTCTAGAGTTGGAAAAATCAGCATTTTGTAACCATCATGGTAAATATTTGTTCAGGAAAGGATGAATGCATATGAAATCTAGAAACATTTTAATTGGGAGCAGGTAATTGCAGGCTTTTAGTATGTCTTCCTGCAGATTGCAAGAGATAAAATTAGCAACTATATAATGGAATGACTGAGCAATCAAAATTAATATGACCAAGAAACAGGGCAGATAGATATATGCCCCCATGTATGATTCCCCAAAAAGGACATAGCATCACTATGTGGTATTCCTGGATCTAACCATGAGGGAACATCATCCAAGCACATGAGGAGCATTATATTTTTTTAAAGCATAATGTAGAGAAGACTATATTCTTAAAAAACAGAGATGCCATAATATACAAAGAAATATTGTGGAAATGGTCTAGATCAAAAGAGACTAAAGGTACATGACAACTAAATTCAATACCTGGTCCTAGACTGGATCCTGTACTGGCAGAAACAACAAAAAGTGCTATAAATAGCAACCAGTTGCAACAATTAGAATATGGAATAGTCCATATATGAAATATGGAAACTAGGTGTTATTAAGTATCATATAGATGATAAACTTGATATGTTGATAACTGCATTGTGGTTATGTAATAGAATACTGAAGTATTTATGAGGAAAAGGCCATGATATATGAAACATACTTTCAAATGGTTCAGGAAAAATCAACTATGTATATATAGAGAGAGATAGATAAATAGATGATTGATAGATTAGATAGATAGATAGATAGATGATAGTGCAAGCAAATGAAGCAAATCAGGAAATGTTTTAACAATGAATGACTCTGAGTAAAGGGTATATGTCTTCTTTGTACAATTCTTTTCTTTTTATCCTCATCCGAGGACATGCTTATTGATTTCAGAAAGAGGGTAAGGGAGGAAGAAAGAAGGAGAGAGGAACATTGATGTGACAGAGAAACATCAATTTATAGCCTCTAGTGTATGCCCTAACCAGGCAGAGACTGAACCCACAACTTAGGCATGTGCTCTGACTGGGAATTGAATGTGTGACCTTTTGGTTTATAGGACAACACTCCAACCAACTGAGCCACACTGGCCAGAGCTGTACAATTCTTATTATTACAACTTTTCCATAACTTCAAAAACATATCCAAATAAAACATTTTTAAAAATACAGCTCAAGATCCATTCCATCCTGTTTAGAAGACTTCTGTGCTTAGTTTTGTAGTGGCTAGGGTTCCAGAATAACAAAGTATGTCACCTGTGGATTTGCATGTTTTGGCAAATATAAGCTCATCCCAATGACTTGTGGGAATTCTTCCAAAAGAATAATAATTACTCAATAAACATTTTGTGTGTGCCAGGCACTGTGTTACACACATGCTGTGATAAAATATGATTAAAGCAAGCTTCTTGCCCTTAAGAAGTTCATGAATAGGCATGTAAATTATGTCAAGTGGTATAATTAGAGGAATGGACAGGTTCTAGGCAAAGTCAGCAGAGAGATATCTTATTCAGTCTGAGGTAGGGGTCAGAAGTAGCAAAGGAATGTAGACTGGTCGGGGAAATTTTCCCAGAGATTATTGAATTAAGCTGTAAAAGGATTAGCCTGGTGGACAATGAAAAGGGGTGGCATGGAGGATATTCTTGGCAGATAGAAAGGAATGAGAGAGGTAGGGTAGTACTTAAGAACATAAGTTATGGAACCAGACAGCCTGTGTTGAAATCTCAAATCTTACACTTATTAACTGAATTACCTTTGGTAAGTTAGTTAGCTTCTCTTGTCTCCATTTCCTCATCTGTCACATGGGGATGATGGCATTATCTATCTCATAGGATAATTGCTGATGATTATGAGGAAATTATAGGAAATGATACTTTTAGACCACAGTCTGGCACATAATAAGTGCTCAATAAACATGTAGCTCAGTTTATATTTCTTTTAGAAAACTAAAAGTTTTAGTTAGTAGAGTGCAGGGTTCATATCAGAGAATGTAGGGATAAAGGAGGCAGGATGTGTTTCCAAATTAAGGAATTCATACTTTAACCTAAAGGCAATGAGAAGTTATTGAAGAATTGTAATGATTTGCTCTAATTTGTTCTTTAGAAAGGTCCTTCTGGCTTGGACAAGTGAAGCAGGGCAAGAATGCAGGCAGGGAATCTAGTGAATAAGTCACCGAATCAGTTCAGATGTGAGAAGATTAGAATCTGAGATAAAATAGTAAGGCAGAGTGTTATTGAGGAGGGATCATATTCAAGACACACATGGGAACAGAAGTCAAGGTTAGCTCCCAGGTGCCTGACTTGAACACTGGGATAGATAAAGGCTTCATCACCTGAGATAGGGAACAGTGGAATAACAAGGATTTGGAAGTGGGGGATAAAGATAATGAGTTAGGTTTTCACAATAGGAAGCTTCAAGGGGGATTTTTAACAAAAGGTAGACTATACAAGGCTGAGATTTGCTAACCCTTAAAACTTACAAAGCATATTCTGCTATTTTCTACTTGTGTGACCTTTACCTAGGTATATACCTTTGCTGAGCCCCCATTTCCTCCTTATAAAAGGATTGTAATGATTAAAATGTTGTAGTGTAAGTAAAAAGTACACAATAAAATGTAAATGTATTCTAATACATAATGCATTTGTAGTATGACACAAGTGCCAAATATTTTTTGGGGGGGACAGCTGATATGCAGGAAAGCTCTTACTTCTTAGATAATCTTTTAGGAAACTTCAGAAAACTTTTCCCTTCTAGGTAAATAAAAGAGCTTCAAGATATATAGGAACATCAGACTTCTGTCCAAGATGGAAGTGTAGGTAGACACACTGTGCCTTCTCGCATAACCAAAATAAGGTCAACAACAATTTAGAAACAAAAAACAGCCAGTACTGACAGAAAATTGAACTCTATGGAAGTCCAACAACCAAGGTTTGAAAGTAGACACATTCATCCAGACCGGTAGAAGGGGTGGACTCAGGCAGCTGGGTGGAAAGGGGTCACAGCAGAAAGAGCTGGTGGACCCCAGGTGCGCAGGAAGTGGCTGGCAGACCCAGGAAGGTGGTGGATTGTGAGTGATGCAGCGCACAAGGCAGCTGGTAGAACAGGCAGTCCCACATTTGCATGCAGATAAACAGGCAAAACTGGGGAACAAGACAGACTGTGCAACCCAGGGTCCCAGCTCAGGGAAATAAAGCCTCAAAACACCAATTAAAAACACCTGTGGAGGTTGAGGTGCTGGGAGGAACTCCCAGCCTCACAGAAGAGTTCATCAGAGAGACCCACAGAGTCCTAGAACATACACAAACCCACCCATAAGGGAATCAGCATCAGAAGGGCCCAGTTTTCTTGGGGGAAGCAGGGGAAGTGATGGAAATCTGGCAGAGAGCAGAGCAAGTGCCATTGTTCCCTCTTGGACCCCTGCCCCACATACAGCATCGCAACACAGCGACATGAGTTGCCCCACCTGGGTGAACACCTAAGGCTGTGCCCCTCACTGTGTAACAGGTGAGTCAAGACAAAAAAAAGGGCCCAAATGAAAGAACATATCATCTGACAGTGACCAGAGGGGAGAGAAGAGGGAATTTCAGGGGGGAATGGGTAGGGTTTACAGGAACAAATTTGGAGGACACATGGACAAAAACTAGGGGTGGGGGGTAATGGGGGGAAGGGGGAGGGTTGGGTGGATGGGCTGGAATGGGAGTGGGGGGAGAAAACTGTACTTGAACAATGATTAAAATAAAAAAAATTAAAAAAAGAGAAAGGACATATCAAAGGTCCAGAAAACATACAATTAAGCAACAAAGAGATAGCCAACCTATCAGATGCACAGTTCAAACATTGATGATCAGGATGCTCACAGAATTGGTTCAATTTGGTTGCAAATTAAATGAAAAAATGAAGGCTACGCTAAGTGAAATAAAGGGAAATATACAGGGGACCAATAGTGATGGGAAGGAAACTGGGACTCAAATCAATGGAGTGGGCCAGAAGGAAGGTAAACACATCCAGTCAGGAAAGAATGAAGAAACAAGAATTCAAAAAAAAAAAAAAATGAGGAGAGTCTTAGGAACCTCCAGGGCATCTTTAAATGTTCCAACATCCAAATTATAGTGGTACCAGAAGGAGAAGAGGAAGAGCAACAAGTGGAAAAGTTATTTGAACAAATAATAAAGGAGAACTTCCCCAACCTGGCAAAGGAAATAGACTTCCAGGAAGTCCAGGAAGCTCAGAGAGTCCCAAAGAAGTTGGACCCAAGGAGGAACACACCGAGGCACATCATAATTACATTACCCAAGATTAAAATGAAGGAGAGAATCCTAGAAGCAGCAAGAGATAAGGAGGCAGTTACCTACAAAGGAGTTCCCATCAGACTGTCAGCTGATTTCTCAAAAGAGACTTTACAGGCAAGAAGGGTCTGGAAAGAAGGATTCTAAGTCATGAAAGGCAAGGACCTACATCCAAGATTGCTCTATCCAGCAAAACTTTCATTTAGAATGGAAGGGCAAACAAAGTGCTTCTCAGATAAGGTCAAGTTCAAGGAGTTCATCATCACCAAGCCCTTATTATATGAAATGTTAAAGAGACTTATCTAAGAAAAAGAAGATAAAAAACATGTATAGTAAAATGACAGCAAACTCACAATTATTAACAACCACACCTAAAACAAAAATGAAAGAAACTAAGCAAATAACTAGAACAGGAAGAGGACCACAGAAATTGAGATCACATGGAAGGTTAGCAACAGGGGAGTGGGAGGAGGAGAGAGGGGAAAAAGGTGCAGAGAATAGGTAGCATAGATGGTAGGTAGAAAATAGACAGGGAGAGGGTAAGAATAGTATGGGAAATGTAGAAGCTAAATAATGTATAAGTATGAGACATGGACATGAACTAAAGAGGGGAATGTGGGTGGGAGGGGTGTGCAGGGTGGAGGGGAGTGAAGGGGGAGATGGGACAACTGTAATAGCATAATCAATAAAATATATTTTTTAAAAAAGAATATATAGGAGCAGACCTCCCTGTCCTAAGCCTGTATTTTTCTCCTTCCTAATTTATCTAGCCTATAAATAGTCAGGTAACAAACTTGAAAATAACTCTTCAGTGGGCTGTAGGGAGCCAAAGCTGAAATGTGACTATAGAGGCCAAAACTTGAGGTAGAATTCAAAAGTTGTAGGGGTTTGTCATCTGTATTGTGATCTATCTAGCCAACCTCCAGACACAATGGTTGAATTCCAGACCATGACTAGAGAAGCCTTGCAAGATCTTTTCTATCTTTGTGCAAGTATGTGTAGTTTGTACCTGCAGAGGCCATACAACAGGCATCCCAATTCTCTGTGCCATGGACTAACTTTTCTCTGCAAATTCTGAGGGGCTTGTCTGCAAATATTGTATCCTTGTTCCAATGGACTTGCCTCATAATGTTTACAAAAGTGCTTACAAGCCTCCATATTCTTTTAGAGCAGCAAATATAGCTACTGAGTTCGCAAAACTAACTTCATTTGTAGAGTGTGTGAATACACAGTCTCTCCGTGGGAAGGGAGTGTAGTCTTTCTATTCAATTCATCTTGTTAGAGATTCACTTCTTAATTGCTATTTTATGGGGCTGGAATTTTTGTTGCATTCCCCCATTTTGTGACCCAGATCTTTGGATCAATCATTTTTAATCTATAGGCTCAATAAATATATCAGTTTCTCAAATCTCTGTCATTCTCTGTGTGGGTGATCAGGAACTTCACTTTCCTCATATATAAAATAGAAATATAGATACTTACCTTGTAGCATCATTGTGAGGAGCAAATGAGATTATACATTGGAAGTGCCCACCCTCCATATTCATTCAAAAATATTTACTGAGAAGCTACTATGTGCAAGATACTGATATACATTGGGGATACAACAATGAACAAAGACAAATATTACTCTCCTTGTAGAATTAATACTATAATGGGGAAAGTCTGACAAACAACTGAATAAGTAAAACATATAATATGACAGATGGTGATACAATTTATAGAGAAAAATAAGACTAGGTAGAAGTCTATCTAGTGAATGCCAGTCAGAGTTGTACATTACCACACAGTAGGAACTTCATAATTTGTAGTTATTTCTGTTAAGTCTCTTTGGTCTCTACTTCAAGCATTACTTGGATACAGATCCTAGTTACCTGCAACAGTTCAAAAACATTTATTAAAACCTAACTATGGATTAGGGACTCACTAATTTGGTGGGTATAAAGATGAACAAGGTATGATCCAAAATCACAAGGATCATTTGAATATGCTGTAATAAGTGATCAAACACACAGGGTGAGGAGGACAGAGGGCAGAGTAGAGTCACTTAGTATACTCAGAGGTCAGGAGACACTTTCTGAAGGTGCCGATGCCTGAGCCAAGACTCAAAGGTTGAGGGAAAGGGAATGGGAAAGGGTGAACTTGGCAGAATAAATTACACAAAGTCATGATGCCATGGACTAATGAGGTGAGTAAGAAGGAACTATAAGACATTCAGGAGGCAGAGAATGGCAGGGGATGAAGCTAGAGAAATAGACACAATTCAGGAGGACGTGTACAGTCAGGTCATGGACAACACTCAGGAAAATTACAGAACAACTAGAAGTTCTTGAGCAGGGAAATTACATGGTAAAATTTGCATTTTAAAAAGATTTCCTTGTAGAAAAAATGGGAAAGTAAAAGAAAAGAGGTCATTCTGGTTGTGGTTTGTAGCCTAGATTGATTCCAAGGAAGTCAAAACTAGAGGCAGAGACTCCAGATGGGACACTACCAGAATAGTCCATGAGAGTTTGGCTTGCGGGAGATACAGGAGAAGATGGGTTTGAGAAATAGTTAGGAAACAAAATTGGAAATCATTAGTGCCTGATTCAATTAAGAATGAAAAATCAAGAGTGTATCTCAAGTTTCTGGCTTGGGTGTATGGTAGTGCTATCATGGGAAGTACAGAACAAAGAATGGATTCCCTGGAAAAGATGATGAATTCCATTTTGGACACTCTAAACCTGATTCAGTGTTTTATTTCCAGATGCTCTCTTAGTACTTGGTATACTTTAAGGTTTTGCAGTCAAGCATACATGGATCAAGTCCATAACATTGGAATAATAATAAAAATTTACCTCATAGATGATAAGGAACATAAAAGGATATATTGCACATGAGTCGCTTAGTGCAATGCTTGACATATAATAAATTCTAAATATAGATTAGGTATTGGCTATTATTATTAGCCTCTTTTTTTCTGGCCTCAGATCACACCTCCAATTTCTGCTCAACTCCCCTAAGTTTTTTTTTAAGGTTTTCCAGCTGACTTGCCTCTGACCTCTGACCTCTTACCATATTCATTTGGGAGCTGCCCCATGGATTCTACAATCTGCATTAGTCATCTTGTTTACTCTCTAGTTTCTTCATGGTTTTGAAAATAACTTCATTCATTCTGCACATGGTTTCCCTGCTGAGTCAACGTCTCAGGCTTCCCTTGACCTTTAGATCACCATGATTTCGTAATGCTTGCTTAGGAGTTTTTAATAGGTGTGTCTCTCCAGACCCCAACCCACTTGATTGCTCCTTCTATCATCTGATAATTTTGTTACTAGGTGAAACTGTCTGGTGCAACAATTTTCATGATGACAGCTACCATACCTTTAACACCTATTAAACCTTGACATTTATTGTCCAGTTTCATCCCTAGGAACCTTCTGAGGTTGGTGCTAGTATTATCCCAGTTTTGTAGCCAGTAACTAACATTTATTGAGCATTCACATATCAGGTACTGTGTTAAGCACTTTGCATACATTAACTTATTTTATTCACACACCACCCCAAAATGTAAGCCCCATTATTCAAAGGGTAGCAGCAAATGATCAAACTAAGCTTTAGGCAAGTTAAAGTAACATGCTTAAGGTCACACAGCTGATAGTAAAGTATTGAGGATACAACTAAGTGTGTTTGCTCCTGTGCCATGCAGCATGCCACTATGCGATGAGAAAAAGGAAGGGCTGGGAATGGAAGGAAGACTGATTGAGAATGTATATTTGATAGGATGAATACATGGGGTTACTGTCTGTCTTTGTACTAAAAGACAAAATTAAGTCAACTACTTATTTGGCTTTACTTGTAAGACAGTGATTTTCAACCTTTTTTTTAAATCTCATGGCACACATAAACTACTAAAGTTCTGCAGCCCACCAGAAAATATATTTTTGCCCATCTGACAAAAAATAGGTATACTTTTGATTTATTCACACAGGAAAGCTATTGTTGTGTTGGCTGTTATCACTTTTTATTTGACAATCTAAGGAAAAAGAGGTCAGTACCCTTGACTAAACAGTCAGATATTGCATGTTTTAAAAATTCTTGCAGCACATCAGTGTGCTGTGGCACACTAGTTGAAAATAGCTATTGTAATGTGATGATTAGAAAATTGAATTAACAAAACTGGTATTTGAAATTCCTTCTCCAACTCCTTCCCACACCTCACCCCCTACCCAAACACTCATTAAAACTTCTAAAGTTATTAATCAAAAACACTCAGTGCAGAGGAAGAGACTGTAATTCCATCCCTTATCCTAATGCTAGAATTTTCATTTTCTATAGTCCTTTCTAAGTTGTGTTCATATAAAGACAATTTTACCTGGTTGAAACTATTTTGTATTTTGTTTTATTTATTTAACATTATAAAATGAACCTTCCATCATTCCTATTTCATTTGCTAATGGATCCTAATATACAAAAAGTTGTTCAACATTAAAATTATTCCCATTTTCTCATTAGTAAAAGTAATACTGTATTGACAATCTTTGTACCTATACACTCTTATTTTCCTTCTGCTGAAGTCTTTCCTTAGAATAGAATTCCCAAATAGGGATTGCCATGTGAAAGGGCAGAAACATCACATAACCATAAATATGGTTCTTGATGCAGGTTACCAAGTTGCTTTCCAAAAGGATCAGGCCTATTTGCTTTGCAGTTGTAACAGTGCAAGCTCATCACTGACTGATGGATTTTTTAGTTGCTATCTTTCTTTTCATGTTTTTAGTTTAGTCTTAACCTTTATTGTTTCTATCATTAGGTATATACTCAAAATAGTCTGAAGGTTTCATGAAAATAAAAATTACAAATGAGGAATGAAATAACTAGCCACAATTTAAAATCCCTTTTAGGTGTATTTGTGCTACAAGTGTCTCCCAGCAGGCTGCTCTTTCAGTCCTTTTCAGATTCATTTTTCTATAATGAGATGATAAGTAGAAGGACATATGGCCAGCCTTGCAGGAGCCCAGTTGGAAAGGTTATCTGGAAAGTAGGGAGGGACATCAGCTAATGTCAGGGGACCTGGTAAGTAGTGCGTGTAACCAGGACACAGAAGGAAAAACCACAGTTTGAGATTGAACTAAGAAAAATCATTAGTATCAAAGTTTTTTCCACTCTGTAACTAACCCAATAGTGTATCCCTCATGTAGAGACTAATTTGTACTCAAACTATTTAGAATCAAGAAGTAGCACTGGCAAAAACATTAGACCTGTTGCTCCTAGAAACAATGAATAGACAATAATGACAACTCTTACACAGCAAGCTCCTTCTGTGTCCAATATTGTGCAAATTGCTTCCTCCAGCTTATGTCTAATCATCACAGCAACCCTAGGAGGTGGGCACAATTAAAGTGATTTACAGATGAGAAATCTGAGGATCAGAGAGGTATGAAGAGGTTGTAAATAGCGTGAGTTCTAGAGCTAGAGTGTGTGGGTTGGAACCCTGGCTTTCCTACTTAGTAGTTATGTGATCTTAGGCAAGGTATTTCACTTCTCTGCCTTTCAGTTTCTTCTACTTGTAAAAGAAGATAATAATAGAATAACCTACCATACAAAGGTTTTTGCAAGGATTGAAGAAAATAACACAGGGTGGGGTAAAGGAGGTTTACAGTTATGAGTATGCAAAACAGATTTTATTCTTATATTATCATTTATTATTATATTCTTTTCCATATCAACAATTGTAAACCTACTTTTTTCCCACCCTGTATATGCAAAGGGCTTCGAACAATGACTAGCACACAGTTAGTGCTCAGAAGATCTGAGCAGTGATCATTATTATTACCCAAGATGCCACAGTCTGTCCCAAATTTGCTGGCCTCCAAATATCATCCTCTCTTCATTAAATCAAAGAGCTCACTTAGAACTGGTATATGTTGTTAGGAAACTCTGTTTAGCCACCCAAACTACTTGCTTATACTTTGATTCTCCTGGTGAGCCACATGCAGCGGCAATGTAGGGATTTAAGAGCCATCTCCTACCTCTTATGAAACACCACCTCTTCCCAAAAGGAAAGACCACTTCTTCCTTCTCTGTATGTATGAGGCTTGTCCTAGTGGCTCACTGGGAATGGTAATTTTACACTAAAAGAGCCAAGATCCTGAGTTCTTTGTACAACTACAATTCCGCATGGTTGAGAAAAGTTTCTGTTCTGTTCTATTTTCTTCCCTTGAAGCCGAGAAGTTTTATTTAGGCTCAATTTTAAATCTTGATCCCAGTACCTTGTTTCAGGTAAAGTATGATGGAAAAAGTGATATTTATGTGGAAAGGAGCTTCTGTTAATATTTAATAAGAAGAATTAACACATATTAAGCACTTAAAATGTTGTGGGTACTATTGTCAATTCCTCACATTGGTTTCTGCATTTAATCCTCACAACAACCCTCCATGGTAGGTACTAGTCCCGTTTGACAGAAGAAACTAGGCACAGTGGTTAAGTAACTGACCAAAGGTTACTCAACTAGCAAATGCAAGTGTTAGAATTTTAATCCAGGACCCTAGAGCCCATACGTACAATCACTACACACTATACATTACTGATTCTCATTAATGGTAAAAGCACAGGTTAATCTTTATGTCTAGCATAGTGCCTGTCACATAGAAGACATTTATTACATACTTTCAAATGTTGAATGAGCCATTCACTATTTACCCCTCTATACCATAATATCCAGTAATAAATATGCATTTAATAAAATAGAGACATGTTATTTAATTTGTTTAATTATTAAATTAAACTATTTGCCCAAAATAGCCTTCAATACAGCTCCATGTATTTTAATCATCAGTTTAAACTGCACAGCAAGATCATTCATTCATCCTTTATTGATTAAAAATACCCACTAGAAGTCAAGCCCCCATAATATCTCCAGGGATAAAGCAATAAATAGACATAGAAACTAATTATGTTGTGGAAAGAGACAGGCAGGCATATATACAAATACAAATGATATGGTCTGATCAGAGGCATGGAAAGGGGAAGAACATGGGATAAAAAAAGGGAAAAACTGTATCAACATAGAGTGCTTTTGCTTCCCAACATGGCTTCTTCTGGTAACAGATCTTATCCCACCTAGATGGGTACATTACCTAACTCTAGTGTGATGACTAATTTTGTATGTCAACTTGACTGGGCTAAGGGATTCCCAGATAGCTGGTAAAAGATTATTTCTGGGTATGTCTCTGAGGGTATCTCTGGAATAAATTAGTATTTAAATCAGTAGACTGAATAAAGATTACAGTCACTAATGCTGGTGGGCATCATCCAATTTGTTGAGGGCCTGAATAGAGCAAAAAGGCAGAGGAAGGGCAAATTTGCTGTTTGCTTCAGCTGGGATATCCATTTACTCTTATTTTTTTAGATATTGGCACTCCTGGTTCTCTAATTTTTGGACTCAGACTGAATTATATCACCAGCTTTCCTGGGTCTTCAGCTTGCAGGTAGCAGATCACAGGACTTCTCAGCCTCTATAATCATGTGGTCCCTATAATTAATAAACAAACAAAAAATAAACAATTGGTTCTATTTTCTTCTGGAGAACCCTGACTAATACAGTCGGATAATCAGAGAACTGTTTCTCTGGCCATTCTCATTAGTTCAGGGATAGACTCAATTCTGGAAATTTGGCTGGGACTATTAACAAAGTAGGTCTGTGTTTCTACTGGGGTTGCTAAGTGATAAGATGCAAATCTGTAGCTCTTGGTGGATATCTTGGCCATCAGGCAGGGAGAGCCTTGTTGAGAAATGAGTTAACAAAGAGGAGATCAGAGACAACAAATGGAAACAGACTACCGATGATATAATTTGAACACCTAGATTGAGCTATGCCTAAAATTTACCCTGTGATTTTCTATTAGTATCAGTTACCAATTTCTTTGGCTTAAGCTTATTTGTGTTGTATTTTTATCACTTGCTAGCAAGAGTCCTGATTTATACAGACATACACATAGTCTCTCTCTCTCTCTCTCTCTCTCTCTCTCTCTCTCTCTCTGTATGTGCACATTCACTGGTATGTTGGTTAATTAGGTAAGGTTTCCTGGAAGAAGTGAGGCATGAACTAAATGTTAAAGTATTGGTAGAAGTTACCTAAAGCAAAGGAAAATATATTCTAGGCAGAGAGACAGCATGAGTAAAAGTATGAAGGTAGGATACACCACAAAATGAGGTGGGTGGGGATACTATATTTTGATGTGACCAGAGGGTAGAGTGAGATTCAGAGGAGGGAGAGACAAAGCTGGAGGGCAGGGCAGAGGCCAGTATGTAGAACATCTGGAATGCCACGGCAATTTGTATTCCTTACATTCCTTTTCTATAGCTCACCCAAACTTTTACATTGTTCTCCTTTTGTTATTAGTTCTCCAGTAGCATATACCAATAACCAATGTCAAAGTAGAGAGCTTTCTAGGCTTGAGGTTAGGTCAACCTCAGGATCTTTTTTGGGTTCTGAATCGCTAAGAGGCTCTTTGTGGTGTCTTACTTGCTGGCTGCTCTAGGCCAGGGAATCCTTATCTTCCTTATGGAACAACTAGCTCCGAGGAAGAGACAATTACAATAAAATATGATCAGGGCAACAGTGAAGTGATATAAAGGGGGCAATGAAACCAAGGTATCAAGGAACATTTCTTCTATTTGTGTAAACTTAGAACTGACTTGAAGAATGTATAAGGATTTCCAGATGGACAAGGGTGAAGCGGAGGGCATTCCAGATAGGAAGAAATGTTTATAAAAAGGCCTAGAGATACAAGAGAACAGGTCACACTTGGGATAACTGCCTATAATTTGGTACTTCTGGAGACTTAAGTGTTTGGGGTGGGGAGGTTAAAGAAAGGGTTGGAAGTGGCACAGGGATAAAATACTGGTTATGTAAGCAGGAGCCACATAATAAGGATCTTAGTCAAGGGATTTAAAATTTATTCAGGAAAAAATGGGGAACCATTGAAAAAAATGAACAGAGGAGTGGCATACAGTTTTGGTTTAGAAAGAGCTCCCTGGCTGCAAAATGTTTCAGAGTGAACAATGGATCAGAGGCATCTGGACAGAACAGCAAGCATCAAGTAGCCCACTTAGGAAGCTGTTCCAGTGGTCTAGGTGTGAGATGATGATGAAGTGGTAGCAGGCATGCAGATAAGTGGATGGATTTCAGAGCTATTTTAGGAATAGAAATGACAGAGCTTGGTGACTGAGTGGATGTCAGTAGTGTGGAGAGAAAAGGGGAAGAAATAAGTGTGATATCCAGGTGTCTGAAGTTTAATATAAACCAGTGAAAGAAAACAACACTGTAAGCACCCTATATATTAGTATCCCTGGCTTGTATCAGCCACTCTCCCTTTTTGCCTCCCCCTTTTTATCTGCTTACCCACCTTTAGATGATTCAGTGTGCAGATCTGTCAGGTATATTTGTGTGTTAAGGAAGGAATTCTTTATTGAGTTATAGCTGTTCAAATTGTTGAAACTGTAAGGGGAGAGTCCAAGGGGATCTCTAACACTACCATTCCTCTAACATCACTCCCCTATATACTAGAACGTCAAGTAATTGTCTCATTCCTGACAATTGTTTTAGAATTCAGGAACCTCTTTCTTTAGCAATATGAACTACCAAACTCTCAAAGAAATGAGCCAGGCATACTCAAAGTTGAACATAAGTACTTATCTGTGGCTTTGTTCATGTATCTACATGGGTAGAGGGGTGTATGTGTAACACATCTAGACACAGACCACCTCCATCAAAGAAAATAATTGGAGTAAATAATCCTTTTTAGAAGCCCATCTGACACTCCTAGACAAAGACAGTTGGTTATTCTTTACTCTTTGGGCTAGGTCATTCTAGATTCAAGCCAAAGAAAAATGATTTCCTCTTTGGCAATGTTTCATAGACAGGGCTCATTTCTATTTAATCCAGGGTAAAAATAACTATTAAAGAAAGAAAAGAAGAATATATATATACATATCTATATTTTTACTGTCAGCTGTGTACTTCAGAGCTTTATCAAAACTGTACTGGGGGCTTTGTTATACTCAAATGCCCACCGAATCGGTGTACCTTCACTGGAAAATGATGAAAACTTTTGAAAGTAAAAGGGTTGGGTTTTGTGTGTGCATGTGTGATTTTTTCTCCTTCCATAGCTAGAGGAGGTAAGAGCTTAATGTTCACCAAAAGCATATTTTATTAATGACCAAAAAGTGACGAATAACTCTCAGAAAACAGCATTTTAGAAGTAGAGAGGATTGGCTAACACACATTTCAAATCAAGGGGTGGCCCCTGTCCAAGCTGGGTACCAAGAAGAGGTCACCTTCAAACCCACATAATGGCTCTGAGTAGTTCATCTGATTTTTACATTCTTGATATGAAGAAGTCAACCCCTGTCTGAAATTCCTTTAGAGCAATGGCAAACATTCATCAAAGTCCAGCTGAACCTGTACCAAATGACTGATTACCCCAAGAATAAATTGAGGTTTTCCAAAATTGGGCTGACATTAGTGTGAGCTTAGAACACAAACCAACTCCTGCAACAGGCCTTCCCAGAGAGCACCAGCAACCACAGATGGAAGCCTCTCTCTCTCACACACACAAGCTGTTTATATTTATCAGCTCAAGAAGGATGAAGAGGCTCTAGATCTATAGTCTCAAACACAATACCAAGCCATGATCCTGAGATTCAATGAGACAATTAGTATTTTTCTGAGTGAATAAAAGCATAGAATGGCCCAAATGGGATACCTTGGCAATGGAAGGATTCTTAACAAAATTGCCCAAGGAGAAACTGAAAGTTTAATTTTCTCTAGTGGCATGTACTTACAAAGATTTATTTAACAAAAATAGTGCCCAGCTATAATATTTTGTATAATGTTGTACTAGCTTTAACTTAAAAGAAACAGGTCTCAACCATGTCTTTCCCTAGCCCTAGGCAAAATTCCCCAGGAATCAGACTCTTCAGTATTTTGTTTCAAAGATTTTATTTATTTATGTTTAGAGAGAGGGGGAGGGAGGGAGAAAGAGAGGGAGAGAAACATCAATGTGTGGTTGCTTCTCATGTGGACCCCACTGGACACCTGGCCTGCAACCCAGGCATGTGCCCTGACTGGGAATTGAATGGGTGACCCTTTGGTTCACAGCCTGTGTTCAATACACTGAGGTATACCAGCAAGGGCAGACTCTTTAGTATTATAGTCTACTTAAAATTTCCCTTTGCTACACCCCAACCCCACCACACACACCCTTAGGTGTGGGGGAGAGGAACTTGCTATTATTTTCATGTAATCTATATATGAATAATACCTGAAACATTTCACTTTTTCTCCTCTGCACTAATAATTATCATTGACCCAGATCTTTCCTCTGTGAGAAACATCCAGAAGAGCCAAGGCAATTATTGGGGAGGGTGGGGATAAATGGGGAAGGAAAGAAACAGAGGCCCTAGAAATCCAAGTAGAATAGTCCCATAGATCCAATTGATGAAATTAAACATGAGCACCTCTTGATATTATTTATAACACAATGTGTTTTTATTAAAAAAAACATGCTTTAGATTGCCTTTTGCCTATGAGTCAACTGGCTCAGGTATATTCTGGGCCCACCAACACCTGGTTTTCCAAGAAGTATGAAGGGAGAATTTGTAAAGAGATGAATTTATTCAGCCTTTGGCTTCACCCTTTAAAATGATGACTCTAATTGTAACTCTTACCTTGTTCTTCCCACAGGAGTGATGAAATTCAGAAGATGACTTGGTAAAATTCACTGAGTAGCTTAGAGCTATGTGCCATGGAACTCTAGATAACAATCGTAAAACATAAGATAGATTTCTCTAATATGATAATTTGCCTATGACAGATGAGAACTTCCCTAGTCTGCAAACAATGTGCAAATAATGTTTAAGCCAGCACAGAAAGGGTTTCTGAAATGATGCCTACTAGCACACAGATAGAAAGTAGGAGGTCTGTGGCTCCAGAATGGAAGGAAAGGGAGGAAAAAGTAGTCTTTTAAGGTAAAGCTTGCTTCTAAGAGAGAAGGGCATGAACCATTATGATAACTAGGAGAATGAGGTACTCAAAGCCAAGATCAAGAAATACATCTTAATTCTCATTCCCCACTCCCCCACACATACCAAGCTCAATCTCCCTTGAAGACCACATGGAACTTGGACAGAACACCCCCACACACTTCCTGTTACATCAATGTACACACATAGAGACACCTAGGCAATCAGAGCTGCATTCAGAAGCAGGCCCATATGGACAGTCAGGAGACAATAAATTAAAAATATGTGAACAGAGGACACACACATGTGTAGAATTGGGTTGAGTAGATATATTTGGGGAGTAGTGGTAAGTAATAACACCTTTCTCATCCACTCCAAAGTTCAGAACCAACTGAAAGACACAGGAAGCAGAGAGGCAGAGATGAAAAATTTGCTTATTACTGTTAGAAGCTGGATTGGAGGATATGGAATATACAAAAAGCCATAATAGGCTTTCTAATACTTTCCCCATTTAACTACACAGAAATTGCCAACTGACCCAGGAGTGAGGAAAGAAGCCAAGAGAGTTATTTTAACAGGAGTACTCCAAAATGGAAACACAAAAAGAGCAGAATGAAGGACTCCAATTCCTTCCATCCCGTGCAAAAAAATATGACAGAGACATGATTAATAAAGTCATTACAGGATGCTTTTCCAGCCTTCCTGCCTTGAAATCCTGGTTCTACCACTTTCTGGCTCAGTCTCCTCACTTGTAAAAAGTCACTAATACCACTTTTCAAGGTCATTGTAATCATTGCCAATAATGTATGGAAAGTGCCTTGCATAGTGCCTAGCATTTAGCAATTGTTTTCTCAATCTAGGGCAAATTAAACTCACTGAATGACTACCATTAAGCTTATGTCAAAACTTCATTTCAGTAAATATGTAAGCTCTTTCAAACAGCAAATGTTATTTCCACACTACCCAAAGTGATCTACAGAGTCAGTGCAATACCCATCAAAATTCCAATGGTATTTTTAATAAATATTAAAAAATCCTAAAATTGGTATGAAATCACAAAAATCCCTGAATAGCCAAAGCAATCTTGAAAAAGAAGAACATTACACTTACTGACATCAAGCTATTTTATAAAGCTATAGTAATCAAAACAGTGTGACACTGCCATGGAAACAGATATATAGACCAGTGGAACAGAATAGACAGCCCAATAATAAACCCAAGCATATACTGTCAACTAATCTTTGACAAGGGTACCAAAGATACACAATGGAGAAAGGATAGTCTCTTTAATAAATGGTGCTGGGAAAACTGTATCTCCACCTGCAAAAGAAAGAAACTGAACCCCTATCTTATACCACTGACAAAAATTAATTCAAAATGGATTAAAGAAGTAAATATAAGACCTGAAACTGTAAAACACCTAGAAGAAAACCTAGGAGGAGAGCTTCATGGCATTGGTTTTAATAATGATTTCTTGGTTAACACCAAAAGCATAGGGAACAAAAGCAAAAAATAAATACATGGGATTATATTAACCTAAAAAGCATTTTCACAGAAAAAATCAACAAAATGAAAAGGTAGGGGCAATTTAGAGCATAGAAAAAATATTTGCAAATCATATATCCAATAAAGGTTTAATATCCTTCAAAAGCAAATAACTTGATTTCAAAATGGCAAGGAATTTCGTGTGTGTGTGTATGTTTTTATTTTTATTTATTTTTAATTTAATTTTATTTTAATTGTTGTTCAAGTACAGTTTTCTGTCTTTTACTCCCATCCCAATCCACCCTTCCAACCCTTCCTCCTCCCTCCCATTTCCACCCCCCTAGTTTTTGTCCATGTGTCCTTTATACATGTTCCTGTAAACCCTTCCCCTTTTCCCCTGAAATTCCCTCCCTTCTCCCCTCTGGTCACTGTCATCCTGTCCTCTATTTCAGTGTCTTTGGTTATATTTTGCTTGTTTGTTTATTCTGTTCATTAGGTTCCTGTTAAAGGTGAGATCATATGATATTTGTCTTTTACTGCTTGGCTTATTTTGCTTAGCATAATGCTTTCCAGTTCCATCCATACTGTTGCAAAGAGTAGGAGCTCCTTTCTTTCTGCTGCATAGAATCTCATTGTGTAAATGTACCATGGTTTTTTGATCCATTCACTTACTGATGGACACCTAGGTTGCTTCCAACACCTGGCTATTGTAAGTTGTGCTGCTATGAACATTGGGGTGCATAGGTGCTTTTGGATTGATGTTTCAGGGTTCTTAGGATATAATTCTAGCAGTGGAATTGCTGGGTCAAAAGGCAGATCCATTTTAAGTTTTCTGAGAAAATTCCACACTGTTTTCCATAGTGGTTGTACCAGTCTGCAATCCCACCAACAGTGCACTAGGGTCCCTTTTTCTCCACAGCCTCTCCAACACCAAATGTCTCCAACACTTGGTTTGTTTATGATGGCCATTCTGACTGGTGTGAAGTGGTATCTCATTGTGGTTTTAATTTTCATCTCTCTGATAGCTAGCAATACTCAGCATCTTTTCATGTATCTCTGGGTCCTCTGTATGTCCTCCTTGGAGAACTGTCTGTTCAATTCCTTTAAAAATGGACAAGGAATTTCCATAGGAATCTTTCTGAAGAACGCATACAAATGTCCAACAGATTTATGAAAAGATGCTTAGTGTCACTAATAATCAGGGAAATGCAATGCATATCATATCACACCTGTTAGAATGGCCATTATTTAAAAACAAAACAAGAGAAACCCCTATTAACAAGAGTGGGCAAGAAAGTTGAAAAATTGGAATTTTTGTGCTGTGTTGGTGGGAATGTAAAGTGGCGCAGCCCGTATAAAAAACAGTATGGAAGTTATTAAAGAGATTAAAAATAAAACTACCATATATTTCATCAATCCTACATCCAGATATTTACCCAAAAGAATTTAAATCAGGATCTAGAAGAGATATTTGCACTCCTGCATTCACTGCATCATTATTCAAAAAAGCCAAGAGGTAGAAACAACCTAAATGTCCATTGACCAACAAATGTATAGAGAAAACATGGCATATACATATTATGAAATAATATTTGGTCTTAAAAATGAAGAAAATACTGTCATATGCTACAACATAGATGAACCTTGAGAACATTATGCTAAGTGAAATAAATTAGTCTCAAAAAGCACAAATACAGCATGATTCCAGTTATATGAGGCATCAAAAGTAGTCAAATTCATAGAAGCAGAAAATAGAATGGTGGTTGCCAGGGGCTGGGGAGAGGTAGAAATGGGTATTACTATTCAAGGGGTGTAAAGTTTCAGTCATTCAGATGGAAAAGTTCTAGAGACCTGCTGGACCACATTTGTGCATGTAGTTAACAATACTGTGCTGTACACTTAAAAATATGTTAAAAGAATAGATTTCACGTTATGTTTGTGTGTTTTTTAACCAAATGTAAAAAAATGTATTTTTTACTACAGTAAGGATCCTGAAGCTAGGGTCGATAAGCCTCAGACCAAATTGTATATAACATTGGGAGATCATGTGAGGCCTTCTAGGAGAGAGATAGTGTAGCTTTCACTAGGATCTCTAGAGTCCTCAATTCAGAGAAGCTCAAGGTACTGTCATGAGGAATATTATATTCAAATTTGGGTTTACAAAGGATTCATTTAAGAAAGTTTATTTTTCTTTAAAAATAATTTATTCAGTTGTGATCACAAGGTACAGGAATGTGCAAGGGTGATGCCTGTGACTCTGTGGCTGGCAGCCCCAGGCTGTGTATCTCTAAGTTCCCTTGTCCAATACCAAGTTTTTCCTGTCTCCACATTCACTTACATCCTAATGGCTGCAGGGTATGGTATCTGACAGTGTGGAAAGTTAAACTTGAGTTCCAACTCACTGATAACTACTGAAAAGGAACTAGCTGTTTCAAGTGTTGGTTTCCCAAAACTGTCATGAACAAGTAGATCACAGTACATCCAGAGTCACATATGTGTTTTAAAAGATGTTTCTTAAACAGCAGTGACTAAGGCCCTTTCTGTGTCCCCAGCCTTCTAAGGCTCAGGGTGCCCGTGGCCCTGGAACAATAGCCCCTGGCAGTCCCCCGCATCCTACTGCAGTGATGGAGAAAGGGCAGGCTAGGCCAAGCATGAGGAATTAACAGTCAATTTTATTGGGCTCAGAATAGGAGTCCATGAGTCTTGAAGACCTCTGTGTATTTGTCAGTTTTCTTCTCCACTTCTTTTCCTCCTGTTTCCATAGCCTCATGAGCTGCTTTTACTTCCGGTAATGGATCTTGGCCTTCTCCTTCCTCTTTTCCTCCAGAGTGGTTGTGACTGCCTCACACTGCCAGCCAACCTCATGGGCCAGGTAGGCAAACTTCCATGTAGGCTTCAGACACACCATTGTGAGGCCTACAGGGACTGCCATTCGCTTTTTCTTGTCATAGGGTGGCAGGATCCCATCAAACCCCTTGAGGCAGGCTACCTGGCCTCACTTGCCCTTGTGGGGCAGCATGGGTCACACGGTCCATCAAAGATGCACGGGGGGCCTCGAAAGTGGTAAGGGCCCCATGGTGGGGTAGTGTTCATTAGCTTATGGAGGAAAGCCAGGTACTTCATCTTGTTTCTGTAAAAATTGCCAGAAATGTTGATGTCCTCACAGTGCACCACCACCACCTTCTGGCCTAGCAGCACCTGCTTAGCCAGGATTGCCTCCAGTAGGCCCAGGAGAGGACCTTGGCCATTGAACACCAGCACTTGCCCCTCTGCCATCTTCGGCAGCTGCCTGGGAAAGCCTAAGAAAGTTTTTTTCTTTTAAGAAAAGTTCAGAAAAGAACTGATATTTCAGTCTTCTTTCTCCCCAAAAGATAAACTGGTCAGTAGCATTCTAATGAAAAAAAAAGTCTTCACGAGGATGTTATTTTTTTAATGAAGTACAAGTAAACAAACTTTTTAAATTTCTCTTTCCTGTTTCTGCTGACTGGCCATTTGCCTACCTTCTCTATCTAATCCTTTTTTAAACCTTTTGTGATTCTTCTTGATTTTTAAATATTATATTAGCATAATCTAAGATTCTACCTAATTCCACATTTTCACATCATTCTGATATCCTTGAGTGAGATTATCTACTCCAAATGGCTTAAACTATAATCCAATGTGTATTATCAATCACCATTCCGCTCTTAATGCAGAGTTTCCTATTTCTATCTGCCTACTGGACTTCCTACCTTTTTCCCCACATGCAAATTCATGTACTTTATGTGAACTCATTATCTGTTGGTCACGAGTGACTTCACACACACATAAACACAAGCACACATAAAGAAATACAGCCCTGGACTCTTCTCCATTGCTTTTTCACTTGGTTCATCTCCATCATCAAGCTTTTGTTTGTACATATACTATGTGTAGCCACTTGCCAGGAAGTAGTCACAAAATTTGCAAACTGTAGAGGAATATAAGAAATCAAATAGTTCAATCCCTTCAATTTACAGAAATGGGAATGATCTATCACACTGCAATTTAATGGCAGAACCAGATGAGAATCCAGGCGCCTCAAGTTCTACCCCATACCCTTTCCACTATATAATCATGCTCCCACTAAGTGTACTACTAGGAAAGAATGAGATCTATGCTAGTAGTGTTTATTGTTATCAGTAAGCAAGCAACATTATCTAGCCATCCTATGTTCAAAATGTCAACTTATGTGCTGTTAGCACCAGAGGCTAGGTAATTTATGTTCTTCTGCTATAATGATGAAAGGTAAACTGAAGAGTGCAACAAGGCATCAGCATGAAGTTAGTCTTGAAATGAAAATAGATTGTCTAAAGGCTAGCTCAGTGTTTACTTTCATAATAAGGTTGTGAGGGTTTTTACTTTTTCCTTATCAAAGTGTTTTCATATGTATTATTTTATTTTAGTCTCCAACAGGCCTGGGAGGTAGGTTGGTCAGGGCTTATTAGCTGAAATTTACAGATGAAGAAAATGAGATTGAAAACAGTTAGTTTAGTGATTTGCCCAAGGTCACCCATCTGGTTAGTGCCAAAGCCAGGGCTCACATGTGTCTCCTGTTTCCAAATCTCTTTCCTCTAGTCTAGACACATAATTCTAGTAGACCCTGAGTGATGACTGCATATCCTGTGAACTGAGCTTTACAGATTTCAGTATGCTGATACTGAAATATGCTGAGTTCTAGCAAGTGACAATCATAGAGAAAGGAGTCTTACCCCCAAAAGAAAAAGAAAGAGTCCTGGCTGGTGTGGGTCAATGGATTGAGCACTGCTCTGCAAACCAAAGAGTCACCGGTTCCATTTCCAGTCAGGGCACATGCCTGGGTTGTGGGCCAGATCCCCAGTGTGGGGGTGCATGAAAGGCAATCACACACTGATGTTTCTCTCCCTCTCTTTCCCCCTCCCCTCTCTCTAAAAATAAATAAAAGAAAAGAAAAAGAAAAATGCTGAGTTTCAAAATGGGACAGAGCAACTGAATGTTGTCATAGGTTGACACACAATCAAGAATCAACAAGCTAAAATGCCATTTTCTCAAATTTTGTGCTTTCTAGTAGGGGAAATGAAAAAAAAGTTCATAATCAAAATTATTTTTGCAGGTCTAAAAGTCTAAAAGATTCAAGGTGTTTTCCCATTGGATTAATCTCACGAGTTTTAAAAAGTGGGCTATAGACACTCAAACTGCTGTTTTATTAAAGAAAACTCAGGTCAGCATCATATAATTAAGACAGTCTAGAAGGCAGAAAAGAAAGGACTGGGGGAGGGAGGGAGGAAGGGAGGGATGCCTGTGAAAGAATTTTCAGTGGCCTGCTGGGGCACACAGCAGGCTGAAGTGTGTTGAAGAGGCAGTGACAGGTAAGGAAATGGAAGAAGAAAGTGGAAACCTTGTCTACAGAAAGCTAACTGTGGAAGGAAGTGTGCCATAGTGTGCTCCTTGGCAATGAGAAAGAAGCTGCATACGAAGAGGGCAAGGGGCTAAACAGGCAAGAGAGAGTGGGAACATTCTGTTGAGTCACAACTGAATTGTCAAAACTTTCCCTGCTAGTGTGAAGCCCTTTAAAAACTCACTGCCTTCAAGTGGGTCCAAGAAAGGATGCCCTAGAGAAGGATGGTAACCTGCCCAGGTCAAGAATGAGAAATCAACATAAGATTTAGTAACGAATTTGCTTTTCAAGACTAATACTGTGGGTATTTGTGTGTGTGTGTGTGTGTTTGCGGAGGGGGGTTTGTCCTATTCTAAAAGCCCAGTTCAGAAACTACAGCCTCAAGCATAAACAGATGAGCAGAGATGTTGTGGGCTCTGCCCAAAAGCTGATTCTTTCAAAAGGCACAACATTGTTAATTGGCCAGCTTATCAATGGGTGCTCTTTCCTGTAGGTTTGTTTAGGAGTGGAAACAATACTGCCAGTCATAAAGTTTGCCGATTCATGGCTTGGTCATCTCAGTGGGGCAAGTGTAAGGCCGTGCCAGGAACTCCAGATGACGGGAACATACACAGTGCTACCCATAGCCGCCAGAGCTGAGCTGGGTGCGGCTGAGCCCGGGCAGGGGGCATCCTCAAAACGCTTCTTTATTTAAATTGTGCTCCGGGGCAATGTTTCACAATGACCCCACACACCTAGTGCAGACGCACACAGCAGCGTACACACACAGCCCCACTGTGTTCGCTGGCCTACTTGCTTTAATTTCCATCCCTCCAGGCAAGATCCACAAATTAGCAGCCTTATAACCCTCCTAGGACATGGTTCTCGGGACCTTTAACAGAAAAAGGCAGAGAAACAAGAACACACTAATCGGGAAACCAGTGTTTCAGCCCACTCGGCCACGAGGGCCATCCACATTAACGACTTTCACCTCCCCTCGCCTCTGCTGGCTGGAAGGGCGGGGAACACGGCAGTAAGGAGGAGGACCAAAGTGGGGGCCAGCTTGAGAGAAACAATGTAACAATTGATGTGAAGCCTCGCCTTGCTCCCACTCCCCAGCGATCCTATAGGCGAGGTCCCAGTGACTGCCCCTTCTTATTGCTCCGTTTTCTTGTCCATTACACGCCATCCCTCCGCCTCTCCTTCTTTCTTTTCTTTTCTTTTTTCCCCCTTCTCCTTTCCCCCCTTTCTCCCCCTTTCTCCAACTCCGTGTCATTTCCTCCTCGCACTCGCTCTCCGCGGAGCGTCTCCAGCCGGGAGAGTAGGCGGAGCAGGGTGGTGCGGGGTGGCGCAGCGCTGGAGGGCGCTAGTAGCGGAGCAGCTGGGGGCGGAGGCAACGTAGCCCCTGCGGGAAAGGAGCCCTGCGGCGCCTGAGCCGAGTGGAGGATGGAGAACCGACCTGGGTCTTTCCAGTACGTCCCTGTGCAGCTACAAGGGGGGGCGCCCTGGGGCTTCACCCTTAAGGGGGGTCTGGAACACTGTGAACCGCTCACAGTGTCGAAGGTAAGAACTGGCGGCTCTGTCCCAGCGGTGCCCAACTTTGAATGGGCAAACGCGTATACAGGCTGTTGTGGGATGGGCCCTCAGACCAACTTTAAAACTTGGCTTGGGCTGAGGGTTGAAAGCCCCTTGTGGCGCATTAGCAGCAAGGGGGGCTCGCCCCACCAGCCCAGGCACAGACACCCCTTAAGGGTGGCGGGAGCACGGCTGGCCTCGGGCTAGAGCCCTGCACGCAGACATTCTTAGGAGGCTCTGGGGCAGTTTTTGCTCTTCCACCTCGGGGCGGCTACACCCCTCAGTTTGACTGGAGGAAGTGGTGGCTGGTGGGGGTTTCTCCTTAGAAGTTATCGTGCCCCTGCGGGACTTTGAGGGGCTGACGGGACAGGCAAGGCGGCTTGGCAGCTTTCTCAGCAGAGGTGGCCCTTGGTCGACTGGCGGGCCATCCTATCTGGGCAGGTTGCAGGGCGAGGGTCTGTTGTGGGAACGGAGATGAGGCATTGGTGGCTTTCGTCAGCCTCACTTCCCACGGCTGGCCGGACGCGCGCACATCCATTCAGCTGGTGGGGCGTTTCTCGCGCCGCTTAAGTTTGGCCTTTCCCCCCCTCCCGAGTCCTGTCCCAGCGCCAGAGAGATTTCCTGCACGTTGAGAAGTGTGGAGGAAAGTTTTGCGCCATGGAGCGCAGCTGTGCTGTAGCTGCTGCTGCTGCTGCTGCTGCTGCCGCCGCCGCCGCCGCCGCCAGGGTTTGTTTGTTTTAGGAGGCTGTGATCTGCTGGAAGCCAACTTGCAGCTGAAGACCAGGGAGAGGAGCTCTCCCAAGCGCTCCAGAACCCCCAAAGCGAGCCATTCCTCGTAGGGGTGAGGGTGAGGGGCCGCTGGAGCTGTTACTGGGAAGAGAGATTTGTAGGACAACTCACCTTGAGGAGCCAGATGGCCAAGTAAAGGAACTTCATGTATCCCATTTTTTTTTGTTTTTGTTTTTGTGTTTCTCTTAAATGCTCAAATTTGAAAAGCCTTTCCAACTCTCTGACATTGCAGTTAAGGCTGTAGGTGTGGGTTTGGGCTGGAGATAGAAAGATGTGGCTTCTCAGCAGGGAACAAATGTCACTTCTTTTTTGGCTTTTTAACGTAGGTCATGTCTCAGCAGGAGCGAGAATTCCGCCCCCCCCTTATCCTGTGCTACTTTTGCATTGCATTGGAGCTGCTGGTTAATTTGTAGTGTAGGGATCCTTCAGGCCTTGGAGCCCACACTCTTAGCAACCCTGGGATGTTGCCATAGAGTGTACCAATCAGCTTAAGCAGTCTGAGGTATGCTGAGGCAAAATTTTGAGGAGCTGTTGGGGAAACCTGAGATCTTTAGCCTCCCCCAACACCAATAACCAGCCCAAATCCTCACCCCCTATACTAGTAATGTATTTCTAATTTCTAACCAGGCTGAGATGCCTTTGTAACCCACTGTCATACCTCTTCCTAAGGCACTGCCCTCCAGTATTCTCTGTAGGGGGGGTAATATGCTTTTCCTTAAACAAAAACTCTCACCTCCATTGGAGAGGGGAATCCTGGCCTTCAGGAATTTCTTCTAATCAAACTCCTCCACCCCCTCCCCCTTTCCCATCAAGGTCACAACTGGCTATGTAGCCCTCCATGGTCTGGCAGTTCCTCTCTTTCTCTACTTACACCACCCACAGAACTTCCACAGTTTGCCTAAACAACCATTTTGGAGAGGTCATTTTTGCCCTTTGCCCAGGTCTGACCCATCCTGAGAAGCACCCCAGAGAGTGCTTGCTGCTGTGTTGATGGATTGTTTTGTGTGCCAGGACTAGCATGGCAGGGGGTGTTACTAGGTATGGGGCAGCCAGCAATTTGTGGTCGGTCTGGCTGGGGGATTATTTGAGGGTAGATGAGGGTTTCTTAGACAGCCTGCTGAGGAAGTGATTCGTGTGTTGACAGCAGAGTGCTTTTAATGATTCCTTTTTCGCTGAATGTACAGTTGACCCCTATTGTACGAAGGCTCATTATTACATACATTTGGAGAGGCAGAGGGTAAACTCATTTCTCCCATCCCTCCCAAATATTCTGGCTCCTTACAGTGAAATCCAGCTATTATACCCTGGTTAGCCCCAACATTATATAAAGGGGCCATAGCATTTTTTAAGTGTAGTGATTGCCTGTGTTTTTTTTTTTCTTGCCAATATACTCTGTGGCACATTTCATTAACACCCTTTTCATTTTTCTATCTTAGTTTTGCTTCCCCTTAGGCTTCAGAACAATACAGATTTCTTCTGGAAAGTAGCCTCGGTCTGCACACACTGGTGGAGATGGGATAGAAGGGCATAGAAAGAGAAACACACTGGTAGATCAAAAACTTGGGTTCCAATCCTTGTTCTGCTACTCACTACCTCTGGGATTCTGCATACCTCACTTGCTCTCCCTAGGCTAAGACTATGATGATCTAATAACCAACCTTTTATGCTAGTTCTGGCCCTTTTTGCCTCAGAAGGGTTGCAGACTGAGGATGATGGTGCTTTGATCCATTTGGACACAGGGTTACTGTTTATAGTGTGTTTCCACATCCTTTATTTCATTAGCCTCTTACAGCCACCCTGTGAGAAAGTCAGGGAAGGTTGCGGAGAAACTGATGGAAAAACTGAGGTCGTGATGCACTGAGTGGCTTGCCTAAGTCTATCATATGATGAGTCAGTGGTACGCTCCAAGTCTATCATATTTTCTACTTCTTGGGAAGTTTTTTATTCTCTGGTAGTTCTGGAGTTTGTAAAGGGGCATGGGGCAATATTGTTTAGGTCCGTATACAGTCTTGGCAGCCTCCCACACCAGCCACCCATTCTGTACTAGCCTGTGGTTCCACACTAGGCGAGGACTGGGTTGCAGACACTTCGTGATGAAGCCTGGGCTCAGGGAATAGGAGAGGATTATTTAGATGATTCCAAGTACTTGTGATGATCTCAGGTCAGGCAGAGATGGAAGTAAAATACAAGAATGATGGTTGGAAATGGAGAACCTCCTTTGGTGCCATGGGGAAAAAAACCAAAAGTGATTTGGGTCTGGGTGGTATGGCATACATGCTTGGAGATAGCTTGTAGAAAAGATGGAGGCATCTTGGGAGTGGACAAATTTGAGAAAAGGTGACTAGTGAGGAAAGAGTGTATGCAGTATGAAAATCTACCTCATACAAGGTCTGTCCAGAAGGTATACAGGCAGGTAATATGAAAAATAGAGATATTTATTGAACAAGATACAAGAAACATTGTACATAGGACAATGGCGCCTTGGTCCCCTTCAAAGGAGACACCTTGGGACCTCAAACAGTTCTCTTAATCTCTATCAGGTGGCCCATCATATTTTTCCGAATTTCATTGACCATCTGAAATATCTTCCCTTTCAAAGTTGATTTTAGTTTTAGGAAAAGCCAGAAGACACACAGCACCAAATCTAGGCTGTATGGGGGCTGAGGCACCTGGGTGATTTGATGTTTTGCCAAAACACTGCATGAGACATGAAGCATGGGCAGGCATGTTGTCATGATGAAGCTTCCAATCACCAGTTGTCTATAGCTGCAGCCTTCTGAATTATCTGAATAGTTCCCATAGAGGAATGTTCAAGCTTAAAGCAAAATTTGGTGTAGATTCATTGCTCTACTCCCTCAGTCATTTTGAATGTGACAGCCACACAGTACACATGCTCACTCAATGGCGTCTACTGCCCCTACTGACTAGTTGTCACTATTCACATGTGCACATTCCAGTCCACTCTCCTTGGCTGCCAGGTTACATCAATGTCACACAAGCCATTCTTATATTAATAATGGCTGGAATTTTTCTGGACAGACCTTGTATTTGTCAAGGAAGAACATTTGGACTACAAAATGATTAGGTTGGAGAAGTCATCAATTCCTACCAGCTTTTGTGATTTCCCTGAATGTGGGGCATTCAGTTGCCCAAAGTTATGGAGATTCATTCAGTCTTTTCCTGACAATCAAGTGTAAAAAAAGAGGAAATGTTTTTAAAAAAAGCTTTTTTGATTAGCTCAAGTGTTAGAGGTTCTTTTTTTTTTTTTTGGTATGTCTCCTTTTGTTTTATTATTTTATTTTAATTTTATTTTAATTTTTTCCATTACTATTTAAGCGCGTCTTATATCCCCTCACCTCCTGCAATCATCACACTGTCATCCATGTCCATGAGTCCTTTTTCTTTTTTGTTCAATCCCTCAAACCCCAAACCTTCCCCTCTTAGCTGTCATCCTGTGCTCCATCTATGAGTCTGTCTTCAATTTTGCTTGTTAGTTCAATTTGTTCATAGATTCCACATATGAGTGAAATCATATGGTAGTTGTCTTTCTCTGACTGGCTTATTTCACCTAGCATAATGTTCTCCAAGTCCATTTATGAAAAGGGTAAACATTTCTTCTTTTTTATAGCAGTGTACTATTCCATTATACAAATGTCTCACAGTTGTTTTATCCACTCAGCAAATGTTAGAGATGGTTTATAATTTCCACATTGAAACATGACCCACAAGGGAACTGGGTCCATGACCTTGGTGTTATTAATTCCTTTTGTTGCTGTCTTTTTTCATTTCATGTTTTAGTGTTTATGCTATTACAGATGTCCCATTTTCCCCTTTTTGCTCCCCCTTTTCTCAGCCTACCCCCTCACTCCCACAGCCAATCCCCACACCATTGTCCACGTCCATGGGTACTTCATATATATTATCCCTTCACCTTCTTTCATCCAGTCCCCACCTCCCCTCTTATAGCCATCAGTCTGTCTCATGATTCTATGCCTTTGATTCTATTTTGCTTGATAGTTTATTTTGTTCATTAGATTCCTCTTATAAGTGAGATCATATGATATTTGTCTTTTACCAACTGACTTATTTCACTTAGGACAATAGTGTCCAGTTCCACCCATACTGTCACAAAAGGCAGGAATTCCTTCTTTTCTTTTGCTGCATAGTATTCCGTTGGATTAATGTACCACAGTTTTTTGATCTACTCACCTACTCATGGACACTTAGGCTGTTTCCAGCACTTGGCTATTGTAAATAGTGCTGCTATAAACATAGGGATGCATAAATTCTTTTGATTTGGTGTTTTGTGAGTCTTAGGATATATTCCCAGTGTGTGTTTTATACTACCTCATTGACTAAGGGAGCCCATCTGGATGAAGTGGGGATTGTCTTCTAATCAAATTTGTCTGTTTTGCTATCTAGGAGTCCCCCTGTACAGTATATACATCCATCTGTGAAGTTGGCTCCCTGCACTGGAAAAGATCCTCTTTGGAGATAGGTGACCTTTCCAAGGTTCTGGCACTAATGATTCTGCATCAATAGAGGCCTCTCAGAGGCCTCAGTGATTCAAATTGTATACTATTCTGTGTGTGTGTGTGTGTGTGTGTGTGTGTGAGAGAGAGAGAGAGAGAGAGAGAGAGAGAGAGAGAGAGAGAGAGAGAGAATGCTGAGCTATAGCAGAGCATAAGGTCCCTATACTCATTTTGTTATTGGAAATGTGCCGATATTGGCTAAGGATGGAGAAAAAAAGGTGGAGACCACTGTGGGGATGCAGGAAAAGGAGGAAAATAGGGTGTGTGTGTAGGGGGATAATACAAAGTAGAAGACAGGCCTACTCTACATAGTTGCCCTTTACCTGGTCCATTTTTTTTCTGGCACAGTGAAGGAAGTGGGGATTAGTTACTGCCCTGGAACAAAATTAGGTAGGATGAGCGAGTAGCCTAGAAGAGAAAGAAGCTTCACCTTCTATCCTTAATGTGCACTAATGTCTCTATATCATTTCATTCTTTCTAGACCCAAGTGTCTATTTGCATCAAAGATGATGTGAGAATGAATTGGGCAAACTAATACTGTTTTCTGGGGAAAATGGCAGGGCATGGTCTTTAAGTTGTTTTTAGCCCCTTCCCATCCCCACTGTGAGCATATTTCTAGAAAAAAAAAACACACAAAAAGGCAGTTGAGATTTTAAGAAGACATGGGTAAATTCAGATTAAGGCTCTCTTGTGGTTGGCAGTAAATTTGGCTGCAAGTTTGAGTTCTTGTTGGGTGCAGATGTCATGTTATATGAGAAATAATAGTTCCTGTGAACATTTTTAGCTGTGTTTCAGGCTGGTCCTACCCCCAGACCAGGGTTTGGCATTCACAATGGAACCTTCATGGGGTATACTTCTTGGGAGCTTAGTCCAGCATGGTTATTTACATGAATTCTCTCCTCCTCTCTGCCTCTTGAATCAGCAAAGATGTCTACTGCCTCACATCTTCAACTGCTATCCTTTCCCAGAATGTAGAAGACATTTGGGGATACAGGTAGGAATTAATCCAGAGCGATATAAAGAAAGTTGAAGGGAGGTAGAATAAGAAGGGCAGGTGTTATTTCTGGTAACCTCTGGTTGAACTTCAGGTACACACTACTTTTGGGCATGCTAGACTGTCATAATACACCTGGTACCATATTGAGATACACACAGATTTTCCCTGAAGTGAAAAAGGCAAAGCCTGTTAGAGGGTTTTCCATCATCAAAACCTCAGACAAAAAAAATAATTCAACTCTAGCTAGAAGATACTTGAGTGCTGTCCCTTAAAAAATTAAAATGGTCTATCCCCTTGCTTTTTCCAACCCCCTCCCAGAATTTTTTAAAAGAGATTTGAGATTGGTGTTTATAGAGTGATTTTCTGGAGGGATCACCACAGTTTTTATAGTTAGGCTTCTTCAGAACTGGGGGGGATGAGGTAGGGAAAGGATGCTGACCCATCTGAGAAAAGTTAATGAACAGCAGAAATCAAGTGAAAGACTGCTGTCACTACCCCTCTATGTGCTTACACATGTGCACACACACACACACACACACCTACCCCCACCCAAAGCAGACTCAACTCAGGGCTGTTAATCTAATGCTGTTCTTGGAGGACACCTAGAATCACAGATTCTCAGAGTGAGGAGGACCTTTTGAAAGTCAGCTCATCTTAGTCTTAACTAACCTATGAGCCTCTGTGTAGTAGCGCTGAACTTATTCTCTTCTGGTCATGGGGGAGCTCACTACCTTATTAGCTAGTCCATTTCACTGTTGGAAAATTTTGACTATGGACAGCTTTTTCTTTAATAGGAATCATTCTGCAATCATTCTCCCTCTACCTACCATCTGTGGGTCCTAGCTCTACTTTCTGGGACCACACTGTCAGGGGTGCTTTCTGTGTCTCAGGAAAGCCTTTGGGAGGTCTAAAGACAAAAACTGTGCCCCCTTGTTTCACTTTTCTAGACTAAAGTGTCGTAGTTCTTTCAGCTGTTGAGATCTAGTCTCCACTCTGGTTTCATCCTCCCATTCTGGATACACTCCAGCCTGTCCATGTTCCTCTTGAGTTATGGAGCCTACAGCTGAATACAGTGTCTGAGAAGAGTCTGACCAAAGTTGAGTAGATCATTATTTTAAAAAAATACAGCTGAGTCCATGCCACGTGAAGATCCTGTGTCGAGCAAAGCCTTTTAGTGGAGGTATCTGTGCTGTTGTTAAGACATACCTGCACAAGGACTCTGCATAGGCATATGGAACCGCTGCATAATAAATTTGGGAGGGAAATATTTAATCTCTTATTATTGAATTAGAATTTCCCCTAGACCTGCTCCTAGCCCAGGTCAGCCTTGGGAAAAGTTTTCTAAGGAAGATAAGAGAGAGAATATAAGTCCTGGATGCAAGGAGCAAATATGTTTATACAAAGTACAGAGAAGGAATTTGTATAATAGAAGAAGAAAGTAGCATTTAATGGATAGTGTCAAAGTCAGACTCTAAAACATCAGATTTAATTTATTTTATTTTTTCCCAACTGCTGGCTTGGAATTTGTAGGAGTAACCTCTTTAAACTTAATTTTCCCCCTTTGAGAAAAGTATGTGTCTCTAAGATTGAAGATGTTGCCCTGGCTGGTGTAGCTCAGTGGATTGAGTGCGGGCTGCGAACCAGAGTGTCTCAGGTTCAATTCCCAGTCAGGGTACATGCCTGGGTTGCAAGCCATGACCCCCAGCAACCGCACATTGATGTTTCTCTCTCTCTCTCTCTCTCTCTCTCTCTCTCTCTCTCTCTTTCTCTCTCCCTTCCCTCTCTAAAAATAAATAAATAAAATCTTAAAAAAAGAAATAATCTTACCTTAAAAAAAAAAAGATTGAAGATGTTGACCATATGTGACATATAATCAGCCTCCAACTTACAGAGCACCTATGTAGGAATTTAGACAGAAGTTTCTGTCCTCAATTCCTGTCAGATATTTATCTCCCTGAACATTACCAATGACACTGACTGTAAAATCTGCCGATGCTGCCATCCCTGGGTTCTGAGGTCTTCTTTCTGTACCTGGAATACCTACAAGAGTCACTCCTCCTGGAGTTCTTGCACCCATGGCTTCATTTCTCCATGTCCTCATATCTACCAGTTTGTCACCAGATTTGGGCAAATAAATACCTTTTCTTGCTACTAAAGGCCTGATGAGGAGTATATTAGAGTGGAACTTAATCGTCATTATTATTAAAGGATGAGAAGCCTGGAGAAGAGGCAATATTCAGAACATATGTTCCATTGACACAATGTTTTTGGTAATAGCTAGGTTCAGAACAGTTTGGAAAGGCCTATTTAATCCATAGTGTATAGCCAATATAATTACAGAATCCAACCACCATTCACCATATTCTGTCTATAGGAAACTGTATTTAAAGCTCCAACTGCTTATTTACAAATGGTATTCTTGGAAAGCAATTCATTCATAAGTTAGGAACAAGTGCTCTCAATATCTCTTATATAGATCTGGGTGGGTTTGAAGTTTCTACTACTATCTGAGCCAAAAATGCTCATATCCATGAGTGTGTGTGAACACAGTGTATGCATGGTTAAATTTCTTTCTGAAACTGAACTCCAAGTTTACCTGAGTTATCTTATTATCAGCAATATACCCTTTTATGTTGCTTATTTGGTACCTAGATCACTGTCAGCTTCTGTGGAGCCAGTATTTTATTCCTTGTACTCCCTTAAAGAACCCCCTTCAGACAGACTTCAATTAAATCATTAATGGATGAGTTGAGATATTATTTTACCTGGGTAAAAATTGTGTTGGAGTAGAGCACAGGTGGCAAACACAAGGCCTGCAGGCTGAATACAACCCTCCACCTTGTTTTATCCTGCCCAGCACCTTGTTTCTACCCAGTGGCAGCACCAAGCTCTTGCTTAACTGTTAAGGAGTAGTTACATTTATACAGTCCTAAAGTTACATTTGGCCCTTCGAAGGCAACCGCGAGGCTGATGTGGCCCCTGGTGAAAATGAGTTTAATACCCCTGGAGTAGAGGGATGGGGTAGAGGTTTGTCTCCTTGAAACCCTTTGCCCCATCCAGTATAAATAGGCCAAGTGTAAAAGACATTAGTTTTGCAAGGGATGATCCATTCTTTCTCACATTATACTGGCATGTTTACTTAGGCAGCTAGCCATCCTGACTGGGCACTGAAGTTGCAAGGATCAAGAAGGTTTCTCAAAGTAACTAACCCCTCCCTTTTGACTTCACCTCTGGTCCTACTCTTATGGTGTGAGTCTGTAACTATGTTATGTCACAGGGTGAGCACTGCCTAATAGCAACAAAGACACATTTTCAATGCATCCAAGTTATCCTTTCTGCCTTTGATTCCCAGCCCCCAAACATCAGCATCAGTTGCTTGAAGCTTGCCTACATTTTGGACTGTCTCATTCATGTCTCATTGCCTCTTTCTTCATTCATTGGCTGCCCTGTCCTCTGTCTAAAACCCAACTTTTTTTCTTCTTTGGTCACAGTGGACTTTTCTAGTCTGCTATACCAGCTTAGTCGCACTTGACTCAGCTATGCTTTCAGTGGAGGTGAGAGAAACTCACAGAATTAAGGTTGATAAAGTTTAAAAACAGCAAATTGATAACCAGATTAGAGGAAAATTCTTTCATGCTGTGTCTCTCTATCCTGTTTCAGTGGAGGACAAGACCTTTGTCACATTCCTTATACTCTGTTATCAACTTGCTGAATAAGCTTGGCATGTTACTTCACTTTTCTGTACCCTTCTGTTTCTTTTCTTACTGTCCATGGGACAAGCTTCTGCTTTATTGATGGATCACTAAGGCTTCCAGGATCCTTGCTTGGTCTAGGCTGTGAAAGTGTGAAGGTTGACTGACAGCAGGCAATTCTTACAGTGCATTGCTTTTCTCCACACTGCTTCCTATCTTTCCAGAAGTGGCTGTTTCCTAGTGGCTATATTCTCAGGGATGGCATATGGCATGGTCTGTTAACTTCCACTCAAGTCTTTTAATAATACATCTGCAAGGAATGTGGGAGGTGAGACTAATTTGACAGGATCAAGGGTTAAGCCCAGTGATGGACAGACCCTTTGTGATGTCTTCTGGCCCCCACACTAATGCCACTCAGTAGATTCCCAGCTGTATGGTTGTCTCTCTTCCTGGGCCTCTGGCAGGAAACTTTTGAATGGTTCTCCTATACTGCCTTTCACGGTTCATCAGAAATTGATTTTTCTTTTGGGGGAGGGGGTTGTGGTGAGATGAGGTAGAGCTGGGAGTAAATCTGGTTCAACTAGTTATTCTGGAAATAGGTTAGAGTCTCATGGCTGCAGCCCCATCTTTGCTTATGAGAAGTTGACATGCTAAAGTCTTGTCTTTGTTGGGCTGCCTTGCTATTTTCCACTTCTTTTTGTTTTTGTTTGATGTAAGTAAAAGCTCCTTTGAAAACTTCTGCAGGTAGGCAGCTTTTGATGGTGTATCACCTGACTGAGATGGTGAGTGATGACATCTTGCAGTCTGAGGGATAAGTGTCTGGTCTTGACTTTCATGTTATTTGGAGGATTTGACTTTGAGTTTGGAGCTCTGTGTCAATTCCAATTTGCAATCAGGGAATATCAAGACAACAGGCTGAAAAGTGGACCAGGCAAGGACCTGGATATTCCACTTGTGTGGATGTGCCTCACTGGGTGGAGGCAATGTAGTTTGGTTGGATCTCAGCACCCTCTTGAACCCAAAGTATGGTCATGGCCTAGATATGGTGGGATAGAAGAGGTACTGGACCTGCTATGTGGCAAATACCACTTCTTGCAGGTGTTTTACATATATTCCCATTTACTTTTTATAGTAACTCTCTGAGGTAGATATTGATGTCCCCATTGTGCTGATGAAGGGACTGAAGCCTGAGAAAAGTTAAGTAACAGATTCCAAGTCACACAGTAAGTAGAAGAGCTGCCACTGACATTTACTTCTGTTTGACTTCAAATCCAAGTCTCTTTCTTTAATACCATGTTTTCATAGGTGAAAGGAAGAAAGAGAGAGGGAGAACTGGATAAGAATATGAAGAGGGGTGGGGAAGAAATGAGAGAGAAATCAGAGAATTATAATTGAGTTAAAAAACTGGTATATTACCAATGTACCCCTTAGGGGTCAGGGTCAAAGGAAGGGTTTTTGATTTGTTTTGTTTAAATCTCAAATCAGAGTAAGAGGTATGAGCTTGGATTCAAAAGACCTAAATTTCAGTATTTGCTTTGTCAATAATTATTTATCTGTCATTGGGAAAGTCATTTCCCTCTCTGTGTCTCAATTTCCTCATTTGCAAAATGAATATAATAAAACTTGTACATTTTTTCCTGTGCAGAGGGAGATTGATTTTATCCTTTATCTCATGTAAATACTTGGTATGCATGTGATTTTAAAAAGAAATAACAATTGTACTTCAACAACAATAAAAAAATAACCAAATAAAATTTTAAAAAAGAAATAAAAAACATTCCACAGGTACCCCTTATTTTTTAAAGATTTTATTTATTTGTTTGTTTGTTTGTTTGTTTGTTTTTTAGAGAGGGGAATGGAGGGAGAAAGAGGGAGAGAAACATCAATGTGTGGTTGCCTCTCACCCTGCAACCTGACCCGCAACCCAGGCATGTGCCTCAGACTAGGAGTCAAACCTGGTGACCCTCTGATTCGTGGGTCGCCACTCAATCACTGAGCCATACCAGCCAGGGCAGTATCCCTTATTAAATATCAATTCTCTTAAGATAATTTTGAACTTAAAAAATTAAACTTCTGAAGTTACCAAATCACTGAGAGATATGTGAAATGACAGAGCACCTTTAATATGATGTCTCCTGCTGCTACCACAAGTTGGAAGACCAGACATAATTTCTGGCTAATGTCTGAATAGCCAGCAATTTGAAAGCCTATGCTAACCCTTGTTTGTCTCCTAAGAGCTCTCAATTAAGCCTCCAGTCAATCAGTCAACCCATTGGTCAACACATATTTGTTGAGCATTTTGTAAAGTACCTAACCCTAAACTAGAGAATTCAAGAGATAGCCACCATAGAAGACCTGTTCCCTGGAAGTGACAGTTTTATTGAAGAAAGGCACTACTACAAACCCAGGAAACAAAAACCTTAAAGTTCTGAAACCATGGGGTATAATCTAAGAGCAACATTTATTCAGTGAGAAGAGATTTCATTATAGGCTGATATGATTGAGTAGGCTGTGAAAAAATGAAGAATTGGATTTAGGCCTTGACGGATATATAGGATTATGTAGTTTAGGGAGGAAGAAAAGCATTCATTCTAGTTATTGTAAGTGCTGCATGTCCTAAAGACAGACAGGAGACTAAGATCAGTTGGTTCACCCCACAGTGAACTGACTAAGCATGAGCTCCCCAAGGTCAGGGGATATGTTGTTTGTTTAATTACTCACTTAACTCCTTCACTAAACTTACTGAGTACCTGTTTTAAGAGCTGAGTTATTCTTCTTAAGTCCTGTGAAACCAGCACCAAGCTCCATAACTGTCACTTTTATTTGTTTTCTAGCAAATACTTTCATAGTGTATATCCTGGGTCAGGCACTGGCTTTCTATTTTAACACATATGGACTCATTTATTAACCCCATTTTACAGAAGATAAATTGAGGCATAGAGAGGTTAGGTAACTTATTCAATGTCATATTGCTAGTGTGGCTGGATAAATGAATCAATGGATCTCTGCTTGATTGTTGCAGAGTAATAGGATGTGAAGGTGAATGACATGAGCCAGTTATTCTGAAGAACTCAGAAAACTGGGCTATAGAAAGCTTCAGGTTTGGAGTAGGTAGTGATTTTATTCTTTGGGAGATTAATGTGTTAAAAATAAAGCCCCTAGCACAGTACCAGCCACATAAGTGCTTCCATGAGGAAAGACCTGCATTGAACAATAAAAGACCACATTTTGAGGGAATCAGTCATCTTGGCAATGTGCTGACTGTTATACATTAGCAAGTTGCTAGAGGTTAGTGGAATACATACCAGTTGGATCTGAAGAAATGAAGGAGAGGTAGGAGTTAAAGGGGAATCCAGTATTTTTAACCTAGAAGGTTCTAAGTGGTGATGGGAATTGGGAGGGCTGGCCAGTTTTATTTAGTCCATTTTTGTATCTTTTGAGACTGAGGTGTCTGTAGAACAATCAAGTTATTTCAAAATAAAAAGGATTTTTTAAGGTCACTGATCAGTTAAAACAACAAATAATTATTTTAGGAACATAATGGTTAACATAAGACAACTTACTTATTGTCTGCTGATTGTTGTGAAAATTAGTTAATTGCCAGACAATCTCATGCCCTAACAGATATTGGAACAGGCCTGCATTGTTATTTAATCAGCTTTTCTGGTCATAGCTTGGTCTTGCTAGCCCCAATCTGCAGGATGCCTAGCCACCTCAGGTGTTACTGAATGAAGTTCTTTCTGTTTAACTTAGTACTTAGTACTTTAAGTACTTTAAGTGAAAGTCCAAAAATCAAACAAAAAATAGAAGAAACTGACACAAGGCCAAACTTCAGACATGACGCTTGTAATGTTAAAATGTTCTAGGTTGTGAAAAAACCTCAGTTGACTTGCCAAGATGTTTAAGGATTGTTTTCTCTATATGAAAAACACAATGTAGAGGCTTGGGAAACAAACCTCAAACCACTGGAGTTTCAAGTTTGTATTGCATTTTTGTTGTTGTAAGTTTGATACTCTGCATGGTGTAGTATTATTAATTTGTGAGTATCATTAGTATTTCTACAGTAGTATTGGTTCTTAAGTGTGACCTTTGAAAAAGCAATGTTAAACTTTCAAGTACTATTTACTTGCCTTCAGTGGTGTCCTTACCAAAATCTTATCCTGATTTTTATATTAAAATAAGGAGAAAATGGGGATTCTCTTCACAAATTCATTTCTTGCAAATTTGGGTGGAAAACATTGCTTTATTATTAAGATCCTTTTTGCACATTTGGACTGATTATCTGATCCAAACCCTAGGCCCAATGCCCTGCATACTTGCATGTAATTCTCAGAAAAGGTTAACTCTGTGTGCAGAAGGGCCTGGTGACCCTTCTCCTATCCCCATCCTTTTTAGATTTGCCTTCTAGATCCATTACTTATTTTGTGCAGCATCACCTGCCTTTCTGTATGCTGAAAAACTAAAATTCAGAATGATGTAAAGATGTGGGTGCTATGGGACTTGGTCTATTCACTCCTTCCCTAGCAAAAAGTGAGTTTTGTCTACAAAACTAATGGGCACAGGCTTACTTTACCTAACTGTTCTCTCTGACAAGGTGAAATAGCTTGTAATTTATGTTTAAAATTGATTTGAATATCTAGCTGCTGGGGGTATTTTTGTGAAAAAGACTACCTGAGTGTTCTGACTTTTAGAAGAACCAGCTTGCTAATGTCTCTCTGCTGTGTGAGCCCTGCTTGATGGGAGAATGATACTCTTCCCCTCTGGATGTAAAGGGTTAAATAAGTACTTTTCATATTTTCCCATGCCATTGGCTGGAGAAATGCACAGTGTTCTGAAACCTGCCCAGGCTCTGCACATACTGTATCTGCTCAAGGAGAGTTTTGGCTCTTAGCCCTTCTCAGCTCCATTAGGGTTCAGGTTACATCCCTCTACCCTTCTAGCCACTAATAAAAGCCAAAAGAATTAAGGATCAGGGAGAGTTAATTCCCACTACTAAGACCCAGGTAGGGCTCTTATACCTCTCATTCTGGCTTCTAGTTTGGAGCACTAATTTAAGGCTGAGCTCTAATCTAAGCCTATAAGTGACAGTGATCTGGAACAGACCCCAGAAAAGCACTTGACAATCAGGTTTTGCCCTATGCTGGCAGCTCTCTCTCTCTCTCTCCCCCTCTCCCTCTCCCTCTCTCCTCCTGCTCCTCCATTGAGCTCATAGAAGAGACCAGTGACCCAGGGGCCAAGCTGACTGATGTTATTACAAAAATGGAAATGGTGTATGTCCCTCTCTTCTAAACCAGAAGATTTGGATGAAGCTTCATTTTTTTAAGTCTCTGACCAACTGCAGTACATTAGGAGTCTCATTCAGAATAAGAAACATCATTGATATCTCACTCAACCTGAAAGAGATGCAAAGTAATGAGCTCTGAGATAGTGAGCTCAGACAGGGCAGCCTTGAAAGAGGATCTTGCAAAAGCTGGGACAGGCAGGAAGAAACCTCTGTCTGGAACAGTTATACTACTACAGTGGCCTTGTCAATGCTTTTCCTCCCTTTGATCATCCCCACTCTTCCCACTTAAAATTATTGAATGTCTCTCTGCTGCCTGTATTATAGAGCCCAAACTACTTCAGCTTAGTGTATGGACCATTCTCCATCTGACTCTAGTCTTACTTTCTAGAATTTCTTCCAGGACCTGAGTTTTCAGTCAGAATGGTTTCTTTTCTGCTCTCCAAACATATGTGGGAAACTCCTCATCCTGATGTTCTTTGAGTGGCTGGGCTTCAGATTGCATACTTAGAAGGCTTTCTTTTCTCTTCTCTGCTCCACCCAATTAGGCCTAACCTTCAAGCTCTAGCTCTAAGCCTCAGGGGCATCATCTCAGCTGGCTTCTCATATAACTAATTGCTCCCTTTTTGGAATTCTGGAATTCTGATTTTCTAGTAGAAATCTTTGGGTACTTTGGCTGCCTTGTGTCTGCCTTACTGGATGAAAATGTTCTAGAGGACAATGGCTACTATACCATCATTAACAAAGAACACAGAATGGACTCTCCATGATGATTAGCTGGAGGAGTAAAGAAAAAATTTCGTACTCAGTAATTGGTCATTCTCACCTTTCTACTTCCTATCCCAAATTAGAAGATATGACTTGAAGAGTTGGATATACTAGCCGAGTTTTCTAGTCTTTCTGTGATACCTCATAAGTGGGGTGGGCCTTGAATAACACACACATATGAGCTAGGGACAGAGGGAACATAAGAAGGAAATAATGGTATTGTCAGAAGATGAGAGTGATCCTAGATACAACCCTGGATGTGTGGGGAGATGGCAGCAGTGGAGGATGGGGGTTGTCCTGGAGTTTGGTTTGCAACAGTTGGGTTCCTTCCTGTTGCAACTGCTATGTGTGAACTGTGTTTCTGAGGTTTGTATGTGAGAGAGGCCTACTGGCTGATGATTATAGTATTCCCCTTGCTGTTGGGAAGGGTTGCCATGAGACTGTTAAAACAGTAGCCACCCATCTTTTTGCTATGTGTTCTGGGAGGGAATAGTATGAGTCTTCCACCTGACTCAAGTGTTTTCACAGCTTCAACTGAAAGGAGGTACCTTAATGTGAACATACTGTGTGTGTGTGTGTGTGTGTGTGTGTGTGTGTTTTCACTTTTGCTTAAGCAAGCCCTAACGTGTTCTGTCTGACTAGCCTTGGATATGAGTCACCGTCTGGTATTTATACCCAATGCCTTAAGTGTCCTCATTATTTGACCATGACATTCCTTTTCTCACTATTTCACTCAAAGCTGAGAATGCTGAGAAGGGTCAGTAAGAACCATCTCTGTCCTTCTTCCTAATAGGGCCTAATCTAATTGGTGGCTGTCTCTGTAGAAGTCAGTTAGGTTATGCCAGGGCACTAAAAGGAGTAGATTCAAACTCACAGTGGCAGTACTGTAACAGTTTAAAAGATACACTGTGGGGGTTTCCTCTTAGTCTGTTCCTGTTCAGACTACTGCTGGAGAGTTGGTCTTACTGGAGCAAACTTTAGAAACAGGCCTCAAAAGGGATGCTAGGAAATGTTTCTTCTTATCAGTATCACATAGTAAGTTTGAAAGGAGTACAGACAATCTGAGAAAGTCTTAGAGAACATGATTCAGCCTTTGCAAGTATTGGTGGGAATATTAGCTTGCTTTTTAATTCTGTTCCCATTAATGTGCTTCTAAAGTAAAAGAAATTATCTTGGAAGCATTCTCCTCGAGTATGGGAATGGTAAATCCCATCAGGGACACTGTTGTTATCAAAGGAACAGAGCCTCAGAGAGGAAGGACATAACTGCTAGCATGGTCATTTGGAGGCCAGGCAGCCAGTAAATCATTTGAGAATAAATTAAAAGTTCAAAGGGCAGGAGGGAAATCTTTGGCTGACCTCATAGGTGCTTGAAAAATCAAAGGGATAGCCAATGTGCTTTTATTTTTGGAGTGCTATTTTGAAGGGGCAAGGGAATGGAAGTGCAAAGTAGGAAATTGGCATGACTGCTTTCGTGTGCTTAGGAGCCTTAATTCTAGGCCGGGGGTGATCAAAGTTACCACTAATCAAATGCCAATTATGTACTTGGAATTTTATATGTGTAATCTCTAATTTTCATCACTACTATAAAATAACTGATAGTATTCCTATTTTACAGATAAAAATAATGAGACTCAGAGCAAAGAACATTATCAAAGTAACACCAATAAGTGGTAAAATTGTGATTTGAAATCAGGTCTGCCAAAATCCTATGTTTGTTCCACTATACTTTAGAATTTTGTTTAAAAGATCCCCTTTTGTACCTCATGATTTCTTTCCAATATAAATATTAACTATTACTGTGACCATATTCTGTGTGCCATAGCATTGGAGAAAAGTGAGTCACATAGATCAGTCATTCCCAAACTTTCTTATAAAATTGTTAAATATGCATGTTAGACTCCCAGGACTAAGTAATATAATGTATGAGAGGTACTTAGTAGTGTCCCTAATTCTGAGATGCAGAATTGAGGCTAAGAGAGTTAAATAACTTCCTAAAATTCATTCAACAAGTGAAGTGGCAGAGTTGGTATCAAAGTGTAGTTTATTGGATTTTACAGTGCCTGTTCTTCCCAGCGATCATTGCCTCTTGAACTGGGATGGGGAAACAGAATAAAGCAAAAGTCCAATTTGACCATCTTGGTCCCTACAAACATATTCATCTCACATGCCTTCTTTGCCACCAAATTTTGTTAAGTGTGGAGTGGTCTTCCTTCCTTCCTTCCTCCCTCCCTCCCTCCTCCCTCCCCTTCCTTCTCCTAACAATATTTGTTTAAATTGTTGTTTTAGGCATAGGTGATAAATGTTCATGGAACAAGGTTAAAATTATACAAATGGGCAAGTGTTTATCACTAATTTCTCAACCCAGATGCAGCCACTGTTATCAGTTCTTTTTGTACCCCTCCAAAGATACCATATATATTATATATAGGTATGTAGTATATGGTTTTATATGTGTATGTGTGTGCACCCCTCCAAAGATACCATATATATTATATATAGGTATGTAGTATATGGTTTTATATGTGTATGTGTGTGCATGTGTCCAGTGTCTCTGTTTCCTAACAGCCTGCGTATTCCTTGATCCTCTCCAATCTTGCTCCTACTGAGGTCTTCCTGAGGGCCAAATTCACTGGTCTTTTTGCTGTCATTGTCCTCCTTGTCTTCACTGAACAATTATTTTATATTACAAATTATTTGTTGAATAGGTAACATATTCACATGGGTCAAAAGCCATTTGGTATGAAAAGGTAGTTGAAGAATAGTGCCCTGTTTATCCTTGTCCCTCATCTGGTCAGGTTCACCACCCCTCACTGTGCTTGGATTATTTTTTATTGCATCTTTCTAGACTGTCACTGTACATACACAAGCAAATATGAATGTAGATTCCTTAAATTGCCTTTTGCACATACTAAAACAATCTACACCTTGCTTTTTTTCATTTACATATACTGAAGATCTTTATCAGTATATACAAGGCTGCCTTATTTTTTAAATTAAATTTATTTTTAAAAAAATTTTATTTATTTATTTTTAGACAGAGGGGAAAGGAGTGGGAAAGAGGGGAACATCAATGTATGGTTGCCTCTTGTGCAACCTCTACTGGGGACCTGGCCTGCAACCCAGGCATGTGTCCTGACTGAGAATTGAACCAGCTGCCCTTTGGTTTGCAGGCTGGTGCTCAATCCACTGAACCACATTAGCCAGGGCTAAATTAAATTTATTGAGGTGACATTGATTAATAGGGTCATATAGGTTTCAAGTGTACATTGGAAGATGATTTGACTTTGGGTGGTGGGCACACAATACACTATACTCATTTTTAAACAGCCATGTTATATTTAAGTTTTTACCAGTCCTTAATATTGCTAGTCATCAGCATTGTTTCCAGTGTACCATTATGACATTCTCAAAGCCCTGCTGCTAACATAGACACTGATCTATGTTGTTTCTCCTCCCTCTTTCACTGTTTATTCATTCTCCTTTGTGAATCAACCACCTCTCCCATCCCCATTCTGTGGATATCCCTCAAGGCTCAAAGCTCAGCCCCATTTGCTTTGCTGTCTTTGTCTCTCTCCTCTCTCTCTCTCTCTCTGTCTCTCCCTGTCTCCCTCTCTCTCCCTCTCTCTCCCTCTCTCTCTTCTTTCCCTCAAGAAAGAGCAATGATGAGATTTAGGAACTCCCAAATCTCTTACCTTAACCTTTTCATTAAAGCTCTAGGCTCTTTAACTGTCTGATGGACAGTGTCTACTTGAATACAAATTTCAAGTCCCAATATGTCTAAAATGAAACTTATCTTCCTCTTGCCAAATAGGCACTGCCTTTGCACTCCTGCCTCCCACTCAGCTAGCAGTGAAATGTTGGAGTGACTGTTTATTCATCCCTTATATCTATTTGATCAATCATCACATGCCATCAGTCTTTCTTCCTTCAAAATAGCCTTCTATTCCTGCTACCACCTTCTTCTAACACTTCATTTCTCTATTTCTGGATTCCTGGCTGGCTTCACTGCCTCTAGGCTCCCCCCTTTTAAACTTACCCTGTAAGTGACTTCCCCAATCTGATAATTTAATTTCCCTGTCTATACAATGAGGAAGGTGGACTGACTGGTTGATTTCTGCAGTCCTTTCCAGCTTTAACATTCTAGAGTAGCACTCTTCCTGAGCAGTATATTCCTATCTCCCACCACTGCCATGCCCTATACTACTCTCTCTCATCTATATATTTTTAAATTTCTTTTATTGTTGTTCAAGTACAGTTGTCTCCATTTTCCCCCCACCACTACCCCCACCCCCCCTTGGTTTTGCTCATGTGTCTTTTATAGATGTACCTCAAAACCCTTCCCCTTCTTCCCCCATTATCTCTTCCCACTTCTCCTCTGGTTATTGTCAGTTTGCTCTTAATTTCAATGTCTCTGGTAGTATTTTGCTTGCTTGTTTGTTTTGCTGATTAGGTTCCACTTATAGGTGAAGTCATATGGCATTTGTCTGTCAACACCTGGCTTACTTCACTTAGCATAATGTTCACCAATTCCATCCATGCTGTGGCAAAGGGTAGGAGCTCCTTCTTTCTTTCTGCTGCATGGTATTCCATCATGTAAACATACCATAGTTTTTTGATCCACTCATTTACTGATGGGCACTTAGGTTGCTTCCAGCACTTGGCCATTGTAAATTGTGCTGCTATGAACATTGGGGTGCATAGGTTCTTTTGATTGGTGTTTCAGGATTCTTAGGGTATAATTCCAGCAGTGGAACTGCAGAGTAAAAAGGCAGTTTCATTTTTTGTTTTCTGAGGAAATTCCATATTGTTTTCCACAGTGGCTGCACCAGTCTGTATTCCTACCAACAGTGCACTAGGGTTCCCTTTTCTCCACATCCTCTCCAACACTTGTTGCTTGTTGATTTGTTTATGATGGCCATTCTGACCACTGTGAAGTGGTATCTCATTGTGGGTTTAATTTGCATTTCTCTGATGGCTAGTGATGCTGAGGATCTTTTCATATGCTTCTGGGCCCTCTGTATGTCCTCCTTGGAAAAGTATCTTCATGTCCTTTGCTGATGTTTTAACTGGGTTGTTTGTCTTCCTGGAGCAGATTCATGTGAGTTCTTTATATATTTTGGAGATCAAACCCTTGTCCGAGGTATCATTGACATATATGTTTTCCCATATAGTTGGTTCTTTTCATTTTAATGCCATTTTCTTTAGCTGTGCAGAAGCTTTTTATTTTGATGAGATCCAGTTTTTTTTTATTCTTTCCTTTATGTTCCTTGCTCTAGGAGACATAATGGTGATTATATTGCTGCATGGAATATCTGAGATTTTCCTGCCTGCTTTTCTCTAGGACTTTTATGGTATCCTGGTTTATGTTTAAGTCTTTTATCCATTTTGAGTTTATTCTGGTGTATGGTGTAAGTTGGTGGTTTAGTTTCATTTTTTTTTGCATGTAGCTGTCCAGATCTCCCAACACTATTTGTTGAAGAGGCTATTTTTACTCCATGTTATGCTTTTGCCCCCTTCATCAAATATTAATTGACCATACAGACTTGGGTTTATTTTCTGGGCTCTCTATTCTGTTCCATTGGTCTATGAGTCTGTTCTTATGCCAGTACCATGCTGTTTTGGTTACAGTGACCTTGTAATACAGTTTGATATCAGGTATTGTGATCCCTCCTATGTTGTTCTTTTTCAAAATTGCTGCAGTTATTCAGGGTTCTTTATGGTTCCACATAAATTTTTGAAATATTTGTGCTATATCTTGAAATATGTCATTGGTACTTAATAGGGATTGCATTGAATCTATAAATTGCTTTGCTACTCTCTCTCACTTAAATAGTTACTATGGCTCCATGCTTCTAGCAGTGCCTTGCACAAATTTTTCTTTCATATTGTTCCTAGTTTCTTTATCCTAACTAAATCTACTTATAGTCTAAAGGAATCTTAGAGGGCATTCAAGTGGGCTAACCCTGATCCATTGCCTGACTACCATGTATAACACCCTTTAATTTGGTTAACCAAACTGTGCTTGAACCCTTCCATTGGTGATAACAATTATCTCATAAGCCAGCCGTTTCTATTTTCAGGTAGCTAGAGTTGTTATAAATGTCCTACCACAAATTGACACCAATTTGTCTGACTTTTTGGCACTCTATTATTCAAAACTCCTTTCATTTTGACTTAAGCACCAACCCTTCAAGTTTGGCATCCTAAGTTTTCCATAATATGGCTCCTACCTTCTCTTTGAGTCTTAAATTCCAGACACTTCCTTTGCACTTCATCCAAAAAAAAAAATTGGCTAACATTTACTGAGCACTTAATGGATGTCAGACACTGTTCTTAGTCATTTTACATGTGTTTATTATTGTTGTTCAAGTACAGTAGTCTCCATTTTCACCCACCACCACCCCCGGCCCCACCCATCCCCAGTCCCACCCTCAAACCTAAAGTCCCCCTTTAGCTTTGTCCATGTGTCCTTTATACATGTTCCTGGATGCTCCCCCCTTGTCCCCCATTATGCCTCTCCTCCCTTTTCTCTGGTTACTGTCAGTCCTTTATGTCAATGTCACTGCTTGTATTTGGCTTGCTTGTTTGTTGTGTTGATTAAGTTCCACTTATAGATGAGATCATATGGTATTTGTCTTTCACCTCCTGGCTTATTTCACTTAGCATAATGCTCTCCAATTCCACCCACACTGTTGCAAAAGGTAGGAGCTCCTTCTTTCTTTATGCTGTGTAGTATTCCATTGTGTAAATGTACCACAGTGTTTTGATCCATTCATTTACTTATGGGCACTTAAGTTGCTTCCAGCACTTGGCTATTGTAAATTGTGTTGCTATGAACATTGGGGTGCATGGGTTCTTTTGGACTGGTATTTCAGGATTCTTAGGGTATAATCCCAGCAGTGGTATTATGTCATTTAAATCACACAGCAATTATATAAATTTCTGTTATTCACTCCCCCACTTTATAGAGTATGAAAATAGAGCTTATGGAAATCCAAATGATTTACCCGTTGTCTCACAGGTAGAGTTAGGATTTTAACCCAGCAAGGTTGTCTCGAGAGCCTATGTCCACAATTCCTTATATATACTGTCAGACCTCAATGTGACAACTCACAATTTCTTAAACATGCTGAGTGCTTTCTTCATCATCTCTCAACACCTTTCTAGTCCTTTCTACCCAATTAAATCCTGAATGTCCTTGGAGGCTCACCACACATTATACTTCCTTCTGGTCTCATTCTACACTCTCTTTCATCCCCTTATTTTTCTTCTATTTTCCCCCCTACCACAAAGTCCTTACAGCTTTTACCACTTCTGTTCTTGAGCTCACCATTTTCATTCTAATGAGCAGTGTGGACTTCTTTTTTAATCCCTCATGGAGACTATTTCTTTTCATATTTTAATTTTGTATAAATCTTTTCTTTCGGAATCTGACTTTTTTCCCTTAAGCTCTAAATTTCACTTCTATCAGTGCACTGTGGCTCTCAAGTACCATCACTACAAGGGACAAAATCAAACAGTTCAAACATTGTCATCCATAGTACATATATATTAATTTTATAAATGTAATGTAAATTTTATATATTTATTAATTATATATTATAATATCAATTATATATATAGTTATAGACTGGTGGCTGAATGATGAACATGTGAAAATAGAACTTGTGTCCCCAATCTGATTGCTTTAATATTTATTACTTCTCATCTTCCCTCTCTCTTGCCCTTAACATTTATTGCTATGCTATCTACAAACTGGTATAATTTTTTCTTTTTTTAACTTACTGGCTAGAGGGATGATTAATAGATACTTCACCATTTCCTTTAGAGATTGTGAATTTGTGTGTGAGGTGGGGAGTAAATGATAATAGTGGTGGTTGGATGGTTGGAGGTAGGTAGTTCTTGTAGAATAGAAAGGTTCTTTGTCTTCTGTACCAAGAAAAATCCCTTAATTTTTCTCTAGCTTTATAGAGGTATAATTGATGAGTAAAACTGTATATATTTAAAGTGTACAATGTAATTATTTGATATACTCATATGTATGCTTATTTAGTGGGAACCCCTAAGAGCTACCTTCTTAGCAAATTTCAAATATAAAATATAATAGTATTAACTATAGTCACCATTCTGTACATTATATCTTTAGAGTTTATTTACCTTATAACTCAAATTTGGAAAACTTTGACCAACATCTCCCATTTCCCCAACCCCCAGCTCCTGTCGACCACCATTCCACTCTCTGTTTCAACTTTTTATTTTAAAGATTCCAATTATAAGTTATACCATACAGTATTTGTATTTCTTTGTCTGGCTTATTTTACTTAGCATAATGCCATCCAGGTCCATTCATGTTATCACAAATAGCAGGATTTCCTTCTTTTATGGCTGAATAATATTCCATTGTGTATGTATGATATATAAATCTGAATCTCAATCATATCTATATCTATCTAATCTTTTCCATTCATCACCTATCAGTGGACACTTAGGTTGTTCCATATATTGGCTATTGTAAATAATGCTGAAATAAGCATGGGATTGCAAATATCTCAATAAGACACTGATTTCGCTTTCTTCAGATATATTCCCAAAAGTGGGATTGTTGGATCAGATGGCATTTCTATTTTTACATTTTTTGAGGAAACTTCATACTATTTTCCATAAAGGCTATACCAATTTACATTCCCACCAACAGTGTACAAGCATTCCCTTTCCTCCACATCCTTGCCAACATTTGTTATCTTTTGTCTTTTTGATAATAGCCATCATAACAGGTGTGAGGTGATATAGTGATTTTGATTTTCATTTCTCTGATGATTAGATGTTGGGCACCTTTTCAAGTACCTGTTCGACATTTGTATATTCATGTCCTTTGCCCATTTTCATTTGGGTTATTTGTTGTTTTTGTAATTGAGCTGTAGGAATTCCTTATATATTTTGTATATTAAATTCTTATCAGATATATGGTTTGTAAGTATTCTATTCTATTCTGTAAGGTTTCTTTTTCACTCTGTTGATTGTATCCTTTGCTGTGAAGAAGCTTTTTAGTTTGATGTAATCCCCCACTTGCCTAGTTTTGCTTTTGTTGCTTGTGCTTTTAGTGTCATGTCCAAGAAATCATTGCCAAGACCAATGTCATGAAGCTTTTCCCCTATGTTTTATTCTGTGAGTTTTACAGTTTTAGGTCTTACAGTGAAGTCATAAACCCTTTAGAGTTTATTTTTATGAGTGGTGTAAAATTGGGTCCCAGTTTCATTCACTTGTATGTAGATATTCAGTTTTTTTAAGCAGTATTAGTTGATGATACTGTCCTTTTCCCACTGTGTATTCTTGGCACTTTTACCAAAGATTAGTTGAGTGCATGTGCTTGGTTCATTTCTAGGTTTTCTATTCTGTTATATTTCTTGATGTTTGTATGCCTGTACCATATTTTGATTGCTATAGATTTGTACTATATTTTGAAATCAGGAAGCGTAATGCCTCCAGCTTTGTTCTTCTTTTTCAAGATTACTTTGGCTATTTGGGATCATTTGTGGTTCCATAGAAATTTTAGTATTTTTCCTATGTCTGTGAAATACACCATTGGAATTTTGATATGGATTGTATTGAATTTGTAGATGCTTTGGGCGGTATAGAAATTTTCATAATATTAATTCTTACAATTCAAGAACATAAGATATCTTTCCATTTATTTGTGTCTTCAGTTTCTTTCATCATGTTTTATAGTTTTCAGTGTACAGGTTTTTCACTTCCTTGGTTAAATTTATTCTTATGTATTTTACTGTTGTGATGCTATTGTAAATAAGATTTCTTTCTTAATTTTTTTTCAGATAGTTTGTTAGTACATAGAAATGCAACTGATTTTTGTATGCTGATTTTATGTTTTGCGACTTTACTGAAATTATTTATTAGTTCTAACAGTTTTATTGGTTGAGTCTTTAGATTTTTCTACATATAAGATCATGTCTTCTGCAAAAATAGACAAATTTACTTTTTCATGTCCAATTTGCATACCTTTCATTTCTTTTTCTTGCTTAATGTCTCTTGCTAGGACATTAGACATAATGTTTCTTGCTAGGACTTTGTGTTGAATGAAGTCTCAAGAGTGGGCTCCTCATCATGTTCCTAATATTAAAGGAAAATATTTTAGTTTAATATTTATTACTTCTCATCTTCCCTCTCCCTTGTCCTTAACATTTACTGCTATGCTATCTACAAACTGATATGAATTTTGCCATTTTACATAGATGGATGGATACTTCACTCAACCTAGAGATTGTGAATTTTAGTGTGTGTATGTGAAAGAGAGAAAAGATGAGAGGGGGGAGGAAGAGAGGGAGAGAGAGGGGAGAGAGGGAGGTATTTGTGTGGTTGGGGGTGGGTGGAGTAGAAAGACTCCTTGTATTGTGTTTTAAGAAAGCCCCATTGAGCAAAAAGGAAAAAGGACTCATGGACATGGACAACAGTGTGGTGATTTCAGGGGAAAGGTGGTATAAGAAGGATAAACAGTAATGGAAAAAATAAAAAAATAATAAAATAAAATGCTATATCCTACAGCTTTTCTTCCCTCCCCCCTCCTTTCTTCTTTCTCTATTCCCTCCCCCACCTTTTTTTTTTTTTGGTAGTGATTGTGGTTTCCCAATTGTATTTTGTAAATGATTTCCATCTGAAGCTTCCAAGCTCTTTGGTTGAGTGAGATACGCTTATCTAGCATGTTAGACAAGGACATGATTTACTACCCAGACAGACAGACAGGCAGACAGACAGACAAATTCAATGGGTAACACGTTGTTTTGTAAAGGATGGTGATACTGTTGCTAATTCCCTGTGTGTACCAATTTAATTACATTTCAGAAGTCAGAAAAAATTTAAGTAGTTCCAGTTGCAGTGTTTCAGTTCACTAAGCATTAGCTATAAATCACTAGTGGGTACTTTAAAAAACTCTGCTGATGGATTGGCGGGTATTTTACATGAGTATAAGCCAACTATCTAAAGGGTCTCTAAGTTGGCTTTGCAAAGTAAAAAATGTGCTCTTGATCTCTCTCTCTGGCCCCATAATATCTTTGTCAACCCCCACCCTATCCCATACACCTTTCACAGAGCCCCCTTTTCTTCTCCTTTCATATATTTCATCAGACTCTTTAAGGGAGTCAAAGACTGGTTGTGATTATTACTTAACCATATGGGAAGCACACGTCTTTTTTTCTTCTTTTTTTTTTTTTTGAATGAATGGTTATGTCTTCTTAAGTGAATTTTTTTAAAAAAAATACAAAGACTAGTTTTTAACTATTGAAAAACTTATTACCAAGTAGCCTTGCCTTAATTTCATCATCCAATAAAACTAGAGTTAATAGTCTTTTTCTTTCCCTTTCTTTCAGCTAACACCTGAAATCTGTTCTACATGAGGATGATACTAGTTACATTAAGTGTGTAGGCTTTATGACCTCTTATTATTTTTACAAATAATATTCTGTATTAGAAGAGTATGTGAGTCATTGAGTCTCTTTTTCCAGAATAAATTGTGCATACTTTGTAAAGTTTGAGTATAAAATAAGGATACTGATCTTTTATTTATTTGAGAAATCAGTCCCTGCTTTACAAGTGTATTCACTATGGTGTTGAGGCAAAGTTGGGGGTGATACATTTTCTAAGTATATTAATTGTGTGAAGTTGGACTTTATTTTATTTTTAACTTTTTAAATATTTTATTTATTTATTTATTTTTAGAGAGGGAAAGGGAGGAAGAAAGAGGAGAGAAACATCAATGTGTAGTTGACTCTTGCATGCCCCTTACTGGGAACCTGGCCCACAACCCAGGCATGTGCCCTGACTGGGAATTGAACCAGTGACACTTTGGTTTGCAGGCTGGCCCGCAATCCACTGAACCACACCAGCCAGGGCTGGACTTTATTTTATTTGTTACCATTTTTTAAAGATTTTATTTATTTATTTTTAGAGAGGGAAGGGAGGGAGGGAGAGAGAGAGAGAGAGGGGGAGAGAGAGAGAGAGAGAGAGAGAGAGAGAGAGAGAGAGAGAGAGATCAATGTGCTGTTTGTGCTGTTGCTGGGGGTCATGGCCTGCAACCCAGGCATGTACCCTGACTGGGAACCGAACCTGTGACACTTTGGTTCACAGCCCGTGCTCAATCCACTGAGCTATGCCAGCCAGGGCTCTGTTACCATTTTTAAGCCTTTTTTGGACCTTCTGCAGTTTGATCCTGTTATCCCTGAGATGTGGTGACCAGACCTGCACACAATAATCCCAGGTGAAGGAAAACCACGAAGAAAGAACTGGTGGGAAGGTTAGGTGAAGGATTGGGGGAAGGGAGCATCTCAATTTTTTTTCTGTTCCTAACATACTTAGACCATTTATTTTGGCTGAAACAGCAGATTAACCTCATGTTTTTGTTCAGAGCTGGTAGTTTGGAGCCCCATATTCCCAGATGTAGAACCCTATACTTCAAAAAAAGTCATTAATCACCTTATACTTGTTTCTTCTCAGACGGTGTGTGGAGTAGCTGGGAGATCTCTTGGTCTCTCAGGCTACAAGTAAGTAGCCAGGGTCAAACAAAAGCCTCCTTGGAAGTATCCAACCACTCCCACCCACTGCTCTCCCCTCTCTTCCCCTCTAACCAAGAACACTCATTGGAAATATAAGCATATTTATAGAGCTTCCTGCAAACCCTCTTTGGTCACCCCTAACTGCAGTGGGCTTCAGCTCTATATACATGACCAGTGTGAAGCAAAATAAGAATTTTAGTTTAAAAATGAAGATAAGTTGCTTTATACCAGATTATCCTTTCATATTAGTCTCCTATTATCATCCCAGTCTATCTTAGATCTTAAATATGTAGAGTGAAGGAAATTTTGCAGCTCGACTTGGTCTAGTTTGATGACCCTTGTGTCAGAGAAGAGAATATACCCCAAGAGATTTCAAATTAGCTCTGATAGTTGGAAGGATGGGACAGAGATGAAGATAAGGGAAGGAAGATTGTGTCCAGGCATAAGATAAGTTTATTGAAACTTTACTGTGGGGAAGACAAGAGGAATTCCAATAGCCTGGCTATTTATATTGCCCCCAGTTCTGCAGATACACACGTAGGACACTTTCTGTCCCCTAACCTATTTTCCCCCAAATTACATATGCATTCAGTAAATATAGTTGGGCCATCTATTATGTGTAAGGCTCTCATTTCTGAAACATGGGTTATTTCCTTTCTTAATATTTTTTGGCTTAGCAAAGTGACTGAGATTACTATTGTTTAGAATTTTGGCTTTTCAAGCAATCAAGTAAAACTCATATAATATCCAGCTATATGTTCTTGAAAAGAGATCAAGTGAGTCAGAGATGAAATAGCTAGATCTATTTGGGGTAAACAGTTTAATATGTCTTTAGAGTTATAGTTTTCTTTATCAATATGAAACACTCTGAGGACACAGACTCCTGAGCTACCACTACACTGGTATGGTGCTTTAATGCCAGTTACCAAAGACTCTCCTTTCTTCAGGTGCAGTCAGCCATGTATAGAGGCACCAGGCTTTGCAAGGGAATAAATGGGAACCTGGGCTCCCTTATGCAGTGCTTAGATGCTGTGTGATTTCATTACTAGTGCTTTCAATAATGTTCTTTTCAGATAGGATTCAATTTTGTTTGTTTTTATAACTCTTTAAATTTGAGTTTTTAAATTGGATCTTATCACTGCCATCTCTGACTCATTTTCAGCTGCAGCAAGCATCTTTTCAGGTTGCAATGCAATCTTTGTTTCTTCTTCCTCACTTTCTTATCTTTTGCTTGTAATACCAGATTGTTGATTCTATGTCCCATGATCTCTGCCTACTTTTTTGTTGACTTTTTAAAATTATTCATTTCAGTAGCTAAAGTCTCTTCCCTGTATGCACAGGGAATTCAGTGTCTGTATATATGGAGGTGACTCAGGTTCTTTTGCATACTTCCTTACCCAAAGGCTTTATTACTTAACAGCCATACAAAGAGGTCCTGACCCACATGCCAAAAATCATACTGGGACCTTTACAGCTAAGCCTCTGGCCGAAGAGCCATTTCTCTTCACAAGATGCTACCACTGCTTACTCTGAGTTTGGAACTCTCCCAAAGGTCACCACTTGCCCCATCCCCCTCCAAGTCTTATGATGCTGATCCAGAAACCACACTTTTGACTAGAAAGGTAGAACAGTTGGAGTGTCTCCTAGTTACTAGAGTACTTTCTAGCTAAACAAAGACATGTTGAAGACTTTTAACCTGCCTATATGGGGACTGGGATGATTATTGGAGAATGTCATAGAAGAATTGGTTTAAAACTTGATGTGGTATATGAAGAACAGATGAGGTCTTAGTGGTAGCCTGAGCAAAGGGTTAACATGGTAAGAAAGGTGATTCTTGGTGTTTTGTGGTGGGTGGATAGAGGCAGCCAGAGAGTAGACGAGGTCCAGCTCAAAGACTGGTGTGGAAATTCAGGCAATGAGAGGGTAAAGGCCAGGAATGTAATTATGGCAGTGGAAATGGGCAGGAAAGCCTGGTTCCAAGAGACATTGATTTCTGTAAACCACAAAAAATTCAGCACAAATTAGGATCTCTTCAATAATAGCTCAGAAGTGAATAGTACTCTAATGTTTGGAAAACTTACTTCCATATCCATTATCTCATTTCAGCAACTATGGGAGATTAGTAGTTAATTTCACCTCCATTTTACAAATGAAACTGAGATAATGTAGTAGCAACTTAAGCCATATCTGAGAAAAGACAAAACTAATTGCAAGAGAAAGGACACTGTGAAGAGGTTAACAATTACTCACTTTTATAAGTTGACTCTTTCTTATTAACAGAGTAATATATTTTGATTGTAAAAGTAATATATATTTGAGATCATACTACATGAATATATTGTCTGTATCCTTCCCTCAAATTCTTCCACTTAACTTATTATGGCTCTTTTTCCTTGTCATTAGAAAATTGTTTGAAATCTTAATTTTAAATTATTGCATAATAATAGCTCCAAATGGATGCATTATAATTTAATTTACTACTTCCATGAAATTGGCCATTTGGGTTTCCAATATTTTGCTATTATAAATAACATTGTAGAAAACATGTTTATACATACAACTTGGTCCAAGCATTTGATAATTTACTTAAAAACAGATCAACTCTTTTTTTTTAAATCCTCACCCATTGAATTTAGAGAGAGGTGAAGGGAGGGAGGGAGAGAGCTATAGAAACATAGATACGAAGGAGAAACATCTCTTGGCTGCCTGTTGTAGGTGCCCTGATCAGGTAGCAAACCCACAACCCAGGCATGTGTGTCCTGACTGGAAATCAAACCAGCAACATTTAGGTTTATGGGATGATGCTCCAACTAACTGAGCCACACTGGCCAGGGCAAGGCATATCAACTCTTTAAGAAGTCTTCTTACTGATTTACAACTGGGCTGATTTAATGCTTGATAAAAGACTGGATCAACTTAGGGCTTGTGGAGTTTACTCAGCATCTCTCATTGTCTTGGGTTATATAGTGAATACTCGCTGGGCCCCCAGGTTCAGGAAATCATGTCTTAGAAAATTCTGTTTCATTCTGGTATCATCATTGATCTTGAGTTTCCTCAGGATGGTCCATCAGCAAAAGATACAATTATCCATTGGTGTCTGGACTGGGATTTGGGTGAGGTGGTGTGGGGAAGTGAAATATAAGGTCTACTCACTGCCTGAAAGGGGCTTATCAGCTCTTTGAGGAAAGGGGTCAGACACATGTGAGATAATTAAGGACCAGATCAAATCAAAACACCAGCCTGAAAGTCTGTAGAGAAAAGCGAATATGTTAATGATATTATGGGTGATTTTGTTTTCTTCTTTTTGCTAACATATTTTCTGTAGTATCTATATGGAAAAAGTAGGAAGGCAGTGTAGTGTGGATCTGGAGGCTGAGTTGAACTGAAATTCTGTTATTTATTTCTTGTGTGATCTTGGGTAAGTTCTTGAGCCTTCAAACCTAGCACACAGTAATGCTTATTACTAGGTAATAAGTACTACTTGGTATTACTATTAACATTAGTAGATATGATTTAAATAGGTTAAAATACATATATATATAGTAATATATATGTATGTATGTGTGTACATATATATATATATTCCTACCTATCCTGTTTTTGTAAATATAATTATATATACACAAAAATGCACACATATAGTTATTGTTATAATTATCAGTAGAGTTATATTTATAATGAACAGAATAGGTAGGAAGTTTTAAAAGCTTATAAATTCAAGTTTGATTGGTGCCACTTCAGGAAAGAAGCTTTCTCTGGCACTAGGCTGCCAAGGAAAAGTTGCTACTGCTTCCCCTTCCCACCACCACCAATGTTGGGGGCGTGGTTCCTCAGTTGTGCAGGGCCAGGATTCTTCAGCAGCAGGTTGACTTGAAAGACTACAAGTTGTGCAGCTACAGACATCTGGATTCAAAGCTTGGAAGTTCTCTTTCCTAGCCAGGTGCTTCTCAGCAATTTCTATGAAGCAACTCCCTTTATCTCAGTTTCTTGATTTGCTAAATGGGAATCATTCTTTTCTTTTTAAAAATGGGAATCATTTGTGAGGAGGAAGATGGTGGTGTGGTAGGAGGGAGCAGATTCCACTTCCTCCTACAGAGTGGAGAAAAACTAACTGATCTACAGAAAAACAAAGCAGAAAGCCAAGAATATCACAACATTTATGAAAATAAGAGATCAAAAATTATAACGGACATTGAAAAACCAGACATATTTTGGTATTCCTCTTCTTTCTGTATAGTCTTCTATGCTTGGCTGGTTATACTGTATCCTTTGATAGGTTTCCCTTGTTACCTCATTCATAGTATATTGCTAATTTACTGTCCTTCATTTGTTTTGCATTAGTAAACTACTCAAGGTTCTATACTCCCTATTCTTGTTATCTAGATCACATATATTCTGTCATATGATTGTTGCTCTAATATTACTGTAAATAAGACCTATTCCATACAATTGTAAATACTACACAATACCCCTCCCAGATCTCAGCCCACTCACGATTTCCCAAACTGTATTACTGTAGTGGTTAACTCTATTCTCTCACACACCTCACCTATTTACTATTATTTACTCTCAAACTACCTCAGAATCTGACCTCCCACAGCCTCACTGCTTTCTAGATCCAACTCACAATCCTTTCCTCCCCAACAAGAGTCTTATCTTCTTTCCATCCTTTCTAAAAAGTGTCTAGTGGGGTGGAAGATCACAGTTAACACAATACATATCCAAAGGATCTCCCATCTCTTCTCTACTGGCTGCTACTGTAAATATCATAGAATACTCTCTTGCTGTCTTAAACCATTTTGCCTTACCCCTCCAAATGATCACAAAAAAAACAGTAGGTGGAAGCTGTGAACACCAGGATAGCTGAAGGAGACTGCACCACTGAATCTCACAGGTATTGTAACACCGAGGTTCACACCATAAACCCAGGGAACCAGAACAGGTCAATTTAAGAAGCAGAGGCTAACAAGAAAAGTCTGAAAAACAATGGGAAGAGAAAGAAACAATCCCCAAATGAAAGGAAAGGAGGAAGCCTCAGAAGGAATGCTAAATGAAACAGAGGCAACTCAACTATCAGATAGTGAGTTCAAAGCAATGATTATCAGAAAGCTCAATGAGCTCACAATGAGCTACCAGAAACTACAGGGGAGCTACAATGAACTCACTGAAAACTATATAAACATGAAAAAGAAAATAGAAACTATCAACAAGGGCCAAGAGGAAATGAAGAATGCCATTTCTGAACTGAAGAACACAGTAGAAGGAATGAAAAGAAGGATCAATGAAGCAGAAGATTGGATCAGCAAATTGGAGGACAAAGTAGAAGAAAACACCCAGAAAGAGCAAGAAAAGGAAAAGAGACTCAGAAAGAATGAAGAGGGATTAAGAGAAATGCAAGACAATATGAAATGTAATAATATCTGTATAATGGGGATACCAGAAGCGGAAGAAAAAGAGTAAGGGGTAGAAAACCTATTTGAAAAAGTAATGATGGAAAACTTCCCTAATTTGATGAGAGAAAAAGTCATACAAATCCAGGAAACACAGAGAGTCCCAATCAAGAGGAACCCAAAGAGGCCCACCTCAAGACAAATCACAAATAAAATGGCAAAATTTTAAGACAAAGAATCACAAATCCAGGGAGAATCTTAAAGGCAGCAAGGGAGAAACAGGAAGTAACATACAAGGGAGCCCCCAATAAGGCTAGCAGCTGACTTCTCAATGGAAACGCTCCAAGCCAGAAGAGAATGCCAAGAAATATTCCAAGTAATGAGAACCAGAGGTTTGCAACCAAGGCTACTTTACCCAGCAAGGCTCTCAATCAAGATAGAAGGCCAAATAAGAAGCTTCCCAGACAAAAGAAGTCTAAAAGAATACACCTACACCAAACCAGCTCTGCAAGAGATACTAAAGGTACTAAAGGGACTGCTTTAAAGAAAGCAAGGAAAAGAGAGAAGGGGGGGAGAGAGAGAGACGTATATTGCAATGAATAAGTACCTATCAATAATAACGTTAAATGTAAATGGATTAAATGCTCCAATCAAAAGACATAGAATAGCTGAATGGATAAGAAAGAATTACCCACACACATGCTGCCTACAAGAGACCCATCTCAGGATAAAAGACATACACAGGCTGAAAGTGAAGGGGTGGAAACAAAGTTTCCAAGCAAACAGACAGGAAAAGAAAAGCCAGGGTAGAAATACTCATATCACACAAAATAGACTTAAAAAAAAAAAAAGGCCATAAAGAGAGACCCAAAAGGTCACTTCACAATACTCAAGGGAAGAATCCACCAAGAAGACACAAACATTGTAAACATATTTGTACCCAACATAGGAGCACCCAAATAAATAAAGAAAATCTTAGAGGACTTCAAGAAGGATATTGACAGCAACACAATTATAGTGGGGGATTTTAACACCCCACTGTCAAAAATGGACAGATCTTCCAAACAAAATATCAACAAAGATATTATGGCATTAAACAATGCCCTAGAGGAAATGGACTTAGCTGATATATATAGAGCCCTCAATCCCAAAGAAACTAAATACACATTCTTTTCAAATGCACATGGAATATTTTCAAAGATTGACCACATGATAGGACATAAAACAAGCCTCAGCAAATACAAGAAAATTGAAATAATACCAAGCATTTTCTTGGATAACAAGGGACTGAAACTACAAACCAACCCCAAGGAAAAAACCCAAAACTCTCAAAATAATGGAGATTAAATAGCATGCTATTAAACAATGAATGGCTCAAGAATGAATTTAGGGAAGAAATGAAAAAGTTTCTGGAAACAAATGAAAATGAACTCGCAATAATCCAAAACTTATGGGACACTGTGAAGACAGTTCGGAGAGGGAAGTTCATAGCGATACAGGCCTACCTAAAAAAGATAGAAGCATTTCAAAAAAACAACCTAACCCTATGTCTACAAGAATTTGAGGAACAACAACAAAGACAGCCCAGAGCAAGTAGAAGGAAGGAAATAAACAAGAGCAGAGCAGAATTAAATGACACAGAGAATAAAAGCACAACTTTAAGGATCAGTGAATCCAGGAGCTGATTCTTTGAAAAGATAAACAAAATTGGCAAGCCTGTAAGCAGACTCATCAAAAAAAAAAAAAAAAAGAGAGAGAGAGAAGACCCAAATAAACACAATCAGAAATGAAAGAGGAGAGATTACAACAGATACCACAGAAATACAAAGGATTGTAAGAAATTACTGTGAAGAACTGTATGCCAAGAAATTTGAAAATCTAGGTGAAATTGACAAATTTCTAGAAAAATAGAATATTCTGAAACTTAATGAAGAAGCAGAAAGCCTGAACAGACCAATAACAGCAAAAGAAATTGAAGCAGTAATAAAAAAACTCCCAACACACAAAAGCCCGGGACCAGATGGTTTCACAGGAGAATTCTACAAAGCCTGTAAGGAAGAGCTAACCCCTATCCTTCACAGACTATTCCAAAAAATCCAAAAAGGTGGAAGACTCCCAAACTCTTTTTATGAGGCCAACATCATACTAATTCCAAAACCAGATAAAGATACAACAAAGAAGGGAAACTTCAGGCCAATATCACTGATGAACATTGATGCTAGAACTCTCAACAAAATATTGGCAAACCAAATCCAACAACACATTAAAACGATCATACACCATGACCAAGTGGGATTCATTCCAGGGATGCAAGGATGGTACAATATATGCAAATCAGTAAATGTAGTACATCACATAAACAAAAGCAAAGACAAAAAACACGTGATCATATCAATAGATGCAGAAAAAGCATTTGATAAGGTACAGCACCCATTCATGATAAAAACACTCAGCAAAGTGGGAATAGAGGGAGCATTCCTCAACATAATAAAGGCCATATATGAGAGACCTACAGCCAACATCATACTCAATGGGCAAAAACTAAAGTCTTTTCCACTAAGATCAGGAACAAGACAAGGATGTCCACTTTCACCATTTCTATTTAATATAGTATTGGAAGTTTTAGCCACAGCCATCCGACAAGAAAAGGAAATAAAAGGCATCCAAATTGGAAAGGAGGAAACAAAACTGTCACTGTTTGCAGATGACATGATAGTGTACATAGAAAATCCTATAGACTCCACCAAAAAACTGCTTGACCTAATAAACGAATTTAGCAAAACAGCGGGATACAAAGTCAATATCCAGAAATCAAAGGCATTTCTGTACACCAACAATGAAACAGCAGAAGCGGAAATCAAGAAAAAAAAAAACCATAGGATATAGCAAAAAAAAATAAAATACCTAGGAATAAACTTAACAAAACAGTTAAAAGACCTGTATTCAGAAAACCACATAACACTGAAGAAAAGAAATCAAGGAATACACAAACAAATGGAAACATACACGATGTTCATGGATTGGAAGAATTAACATCATCAAAATGTCCGTACTACCCGAAGCAATTTACACATTTAATGCAGTACCTATTAAAGTACCAATGGCATATTTCAGAGACATAGAGCAAACACTTCAAAAATTTATTTGGAACCATAAACAACCCCAAATAGCTGCTGCAATTTTGAGAAAGAAGAGCAAAGTAGGAGGGGTCACAATACCTGAAACTAAACTATATTACAAGTCCATTGTAATCAAAACAACCTGGTACTGGCATGAAAACAGGTATATGGACCAATGGAACAGAACAGAGAGCCCAGAAATAAACCCAACTCTCCATGATCAATTAATATTTGACAAAGGGGGCAGCAACATAAAATGGAGTAAAAATAGCCTCTTCAGCAAATGTTGTTGGGAAAACTGGACAGCTACATGCAAAAAAAAAATAGAATCTCAAGCACCAACTTACACCATACAGAAAAATAAATTCTAGGTGGATAAAGGACTTAAATATAAACTGTAACACCATGAAAGTCCTAGAGGAGAACATGGGCAGGAAAATCTGAGATATTTCATGCAGAAACATTTTTACTGACCTGCCCCCTAGAGCAAAGGACATAAAGGAAAGAAGAAACAAATGGAAAGCTTCTCTATGGTGAAGGAAAACAGTATTAAAATAAAAAGAGAACCAACTGTATGGTTCTCTTTTTTTTCTGCCAATGATACCTCAGACAAGGGTTTAATCTCCAAAATATATAAAGAACTTACATGACTACACTCTAAGAAGACAAGTAACCCAATTAAAAAATGGGACAAGGACTTGAACAGAGACTTCTCCAAGGAGGGCATACAGAGGATCCAGAGACACATGAAAAGATGCTCAATATCGCTAGCCATCAGAGAAATGCAAATTAAAACCATGATGAGATACCACTTCACAGTGGTCAGAATGGCCATCATAAACAAATCAACAAGCAACAAGTGTTGGAGAGGATGTGGAGAAAAGGGAACCCTAGTGCACTGTTAGCGGGACTGCAGACTGGTACAACCACTATGGAAAACAATATGGAACTTCCTCAGAAAACTAAAAATGGATCTGCCTTTTCACCCAGCAATTCCACTGCTGGGACTTTATCCGAAGAACCCTGAAACACCAATCCAAAAGAACCTATGCACCCCAATGTTCATAGCAGCACAATTTACAATAGCCAAGTGTTGGAAGCAAGCTAGATGCCCATCATTAAATGGATGGATCAAAAATCTATGGTACATTTACACAATGGAATTGTATGCAGCAGAAAGAAAGAAGGAGCTCCTACCCTTTGCAACAGCATGGATGGAGCTGGAAAACATTATGCTAAGTGAAATAAGCCAGGCAGTGAAAGACAAATACCATATGATCTCATCTTTAACAGGAACCTAATGAACAAAAGAAACAAACAAGCAAAATATAACCAAAGACACTGAAATAGAGGACAGGCTGACAGTGACCAGAGGGGAGTGGGGAGGGAATTTCATGGGAGAATGGGAAGGGTTTACAGGAACAAATATAAAGGACACATGGACAAAAACTAGCGGTGTGGTGGAAATGGGAGGGAGGTGGAGAGGGATGGGTGGGTGGGCTGGAATGGGAGTAAAGGACAGAAAACTGTACTTGAACAATGATTAAAATTTAAAAAATAAAAAATAACATGGGAATCATTCTTAAGTCACAGGGTTGTCAGGAGAATTAATTAATAATGGCTCTGTGATTGTATTTGGTCCATGTTTGAGCACAAATTACTTTATTTTCATGAAGTTGTGTGAGGAACTTTGGTGTCAGTTATATCTTAGTTTAAACTTCTGCTTTGTCACACCAAAGCAGTGAGGACCGACCCATTCTGAAACCCACTTTTTCACCTGTAAAATGAGGTCAAAAGTGCTACCCTGATAGGATTATTGTAAAACACTATATTAAGGCATATATTGTACTATTCATGTCATCATTCTTATCTCATGTACCCTTTAAAGTCAGGCACACAAATTAGAACATAAGACAAAAAACATCAGTTAATAGAAATTCCCCACTAAAAATCCCTTGTATTGAAATAGATTACTACATCTATGTATAGAGCCCTGTATAGTAATTCTGTAAGTTTGTGAACCTCTCGGATGGAGTAAAGAAGGGAACAGGATCCGCTCTCATATTGGCTTTCAGGTGGTGAGCTGCCATGAATGTGAGCTACCTATGAAGAAGGCTGTGTGGCAAACACATGAAAGCTGCTTCTACCTGACAACTACCAAGCATCCAACAGCCTGCAAAGAACTGAATCCTGTCAACAGTCACATAATCTTGGAAGGAGATTCTTCTCCATTTATGCCTTAGATGAGACTCCAACCCTGATGAACACTTTGATTACAGCCATGCAAATAACCCAGCTAAGCTGTAGCCTGGACTCTTGACCTAGAGACACTGACAAATAATAAATCTGTGTTGTGTCAAGCCGAAAGTAAAAAAGAAAAGAAAGGAACACATGGAATGTGTTGATGTATTCAAACCCTTCTACCCTCTAGGATGACCATCAAATTCCTCATGGTGAACAGGGGATCTGTGGAAAATTCTAGAGGCTTTGTTGGTTGGATTTGTTCCATTTTTTTAAAGATTTTATTTATTTATTTTTAGAGAGAGGGGAAGGGAAGAGGAGAGAGAGGGAGAGAGACATCAATGTGTGGTTGCCTCTTGCACGCCCCCCACTGGAGACCTGGCCTGTAACCCAGGCATGTGCTCTGACTGGGAATTGAACCAGTGACCCTTTGGTTCCCAGGACTGTGCTCAATCCACTGAGCTACACCAGCCAGGGCAGATCTGTTCCAGTCTGTTTTCATATTATACCTCTACATTAATTCAAGTTGTGGTTGTGAAAAATTATATTGTCTGTATAGGTACTGTCAGTAAGGACTTAATACTGCTGCCATTTTTCTTAGTTGTAATAATAATGTTAGTACTAGTAAGACCTGTGACAGCACCTAACACAGGGCTTGGTACATAGTTATTGATCAGTAATGTTTGCTGGATTTGGGTAATTGGGTGCATATACATACTATTCCTTTATAGTGTAGTAAAGAAGCATTTGGCCATCTACTTCCTGTCTTTCCAAGTTTCCTGCTGTGGCTCCTTAGCCACTGTCACATTTCAACCTGGAGTTTGTTCTCAAGTGATTCTGAAGGTAGGAGTCTGCCTTACCCATCTTTGTACTCAACCCCACAGTTTCTGGCACATGATAGGTATTCAGTGAATAAATAGATGGATAGAAGAAGCAGAGGTTTAAATCAAACAAGGACCCACTTTGACTTTGTGAGATTTTAGAGATCAATCTTCAATTTGGAATGATTCTGCTTTTCCTTTGTTTTTGACATCAGGCCGTGATGGTTTTGCAAATTCCTTGAAACCTTGCTCTGAGCTGGAAAGAGTTGCACTCTTAATAGGGACTCTCTGGCATAAGTACTTGAAAGTATAAAACCTGGCTCTGTTTTTTCAAATTGGTATTTTGAGTTTCTTCAGATATATTCCTAGAAGTGGGATCACTGGGTCAAAAGGCAGATCCATTTTTAATTTTTTGAGGAAATCCCATACTGCTTTCCACAGTGGTCTCACCAGTCTGTATTCCCACCAACAGGGCAAAATTGCTCCCCTTTCTCCACATCCTCACCAGCACTTCTTTGTTGACTTATTGTTGATAGTCATTCTGACAGGTACAAAGTGATATCTCATTGTGGTTTTAATTTGCATCTCTCTGATGACTAGTGATGTTGAGCACCTTTTCCTATGTCTATTGGCCATCTGTATGTCCTCCTTGGAGAAGTGTCTATTCAGGTCCTTTGCCCATTTTTTAAATTAGATTGCAGAATTATTTACAATTGCCAAGATATGGAAGCAGGGCAAGTGTCTATCAGTGGATGAGTGGATAACAACTATGGGACATTTACACAATGGAATACTATTCAGCTGTAAAAAAAGAAGAAAATTTTACCCTTTGTGACAGTATGTATGGGCCTGGAGAACATTATGCTAAGTGAAGTAAAGCAGTCAGAGGAAAACAGATACTATACGATTTCATGCATATGTGGAATCTAATGAACAAATGGAACAAACACGCAAAATGGAGACAGACTCATAGGGAGCAGGATGACAGCTAGTTGTGGGGGAGGTTAGAAAGTGGAGGGATCGAGTAAAAAGGAAAAAAGGACTCATGGACATGGACGACAGTGGTGATTGCAGAAGGAGGGGGCATGTAAGGGGATTAAGTGGTAATGGGAAAATATAATAAAAATCAAATAAATAAAAGCTGGCTTTGGCACATTGAGCACTTCAAGGGAGAAATGGCCCTTGAGAAGGAGGGTGATAGAGCACCAAATAAGAGCATGAGACTTAGAGTCAAGAGAAACCTTAGTTCAAATTCTAATTTTCATCACTTGTAGCTATGTGTCCTTGGGAAGCCTCTTAAACTCACTGTGCCTCAATCTCCTATCCTCTTCCGTAAGGTGGGGGTCAATATTATACAATATTATATACCTTTTGGAATTTTTATGAGGGTTAAAAATGTGTGTTTAAAGTTTGGTACACAATAATTGCTCAATAAATATTAGCTACTATTGTTGCATACCATATCTCCTCTTCTTTTCAAAATGAATATAGCTTTATTGTTTTCTCTGCTATCAAATGTAATACTATTTGTTGTTTTAATATTAACTTAGGAAATACACAAAAGTTTAAAGAAGAAAATTAAAATTGCCTGCCACCTAGAGATAACCAGAATTGATAATTAGGTATATATACATATGTCACACTTTATTTTTCTAGTTTTACATATATATAATACATATTAAAAATGAGGTCATATAATATGTATTATTTGACAGCTCATTTTTATACCTAATGATATGTTGTAGAAATATTTTCAGATCAACAGAAGCATTTAAATGGCTTTATAGTATCATACTTTATGACTATATGAATACTATAAATATTGTAACCAGTACCACAGTAATTTAATTTGCTTCTAATGTTTTGCTAATAAAATAATGCTACAGTGAACATTTATATACATGAATTTACTAGGTGAAAGGGAATACATTTTAAAAATCATCCCCTTCATTAAAAGCACATACTGGATTAATCTTTATTAAATGGGGTAATAAATGGGGAGAAACTTTGTAAACTGTCAAGTGCTGTATGAGTTACTGCATTGCAATTGTTATTGTTAGAGGTGTGGCAGACTGATGACCTTAAGGACTAGGAGAGAGGAGAATGCTTGAATTCTCTCTGATTCCCATGAAATACACATATTGAACATATATGCATAAGTGGATGGTTACTGTTTATTCTCCATTTTGATGATAAAGAAACATTTTTGTAACCTTGAAGTGAAACAATTGCTTTCAAGTATGGCTGCTTCCAGACAAATGTTCAGACCTATTCTTGGCCAACCTCAAATTCTAGTAAATCACTTGAATAGAGAAGCACAAGTTCTCCAAAGCTGTTTCTGTCCTGAGTTGTTTGCTACACTCTTGAGAATCAAGACTGGGGGCCTGGCTACTTTATTTGTGTGAGTGTGGGCTGAGGGGTGGGGAAGGTGTTGGGCAGAAATAGTTTTTTAAGGCAAGGCTGGTTAGTCAGTGCCCAACTTAAGGATGTGTTGGTCACACCTTCAGTGGAAGGACTCAACTACCTTGTGAGCCTGACATTCCACAGAACTCAGGCCATCTTAGAGAGACTAACTTACCCACCCACTCCTCTGGCTTCCTCTTTTTCTAGCAGCCAGAGTGCCTTTTGAGTACAACTTTAGTATAAGAATTGTTGAGCAGAGAGAAGTATGCATTGAGACATCTTGAATCTGGATCTCCTCATCTAACAGCCTAAATTCTCTCTTGACTTCAAAGGCTGGGCAGTCATCCAGGAATGATGCTCTTGGCCTCTGCAAGAAGGTGGGGCCAGGTGTGGGAATGCAAACAGACTGTGAGGGCCTCTATGAGGGTGGAAGGCAGCAGAGGAATATGTGACCATGGAGGGGAGCAGATGCCTGTGTTCTTGGCCAGGCTCCACCTTATAAAGGGTGCTCCTTGCAGGAATGCTTTCAATGATGCCTGTCAGAGAGCTTGGGCTCTTTGAACCTCTAAGTCTGAATTGGGTGATGTTTGCCATAAGCAGTAATGAGCATGGAAACGATTTATTCTGGGATCTTGACTATATTACTGTTAGATCACTGGCATACTGATGGGGCCTATTGATGCTCAAACTGTTTCCTGAGTTGTCTCTACAAATTCATTCTCTCCAATCTCAGCAAATTGATTGTCAGTGCTGACTATGTGTGTGCTGTTGTCTCAAAAAGCAGCATCCTGTGAGTATTTTGGACTCATTCATTTTTCATTCTACCCAGGCTTCCAGCTCACTGAGCTGTGAACTTTTACCACCCCTCCCCAATCTGTGAATTTCTCTTCTGACTCTAAGCAGACCTGTGTATATACATTTTCATGTGTTCACATGCATTTTGGGGTATGTATGCTCGGCTCCCTGAGGCTATTTGTAAGCCTGTGTATATGTGGGTAAGCCTTCTTTTGTATAAAGGAATATTCCTCATCGGTGTGTACCTCATCAGAAACCTTGATTGTAGGTGGTGCTGTAGAGACAGGCATGAGGACAGGAGAGGTATTATGCTGGAGGGGAGTGATTGGCCCTTCTCTTGGATAAGCAGGCTTTGGTGAGTCCTTAATGGAATTATGAGTCTGGAGAACAGGAACTCTTTTCTCCCATTGTTGTGGAAAAGTTGGAAGATCACACTGACTCTGGAAAAAAAAAATGTCTTCATTTTTTCCCTAAAATACCTGGGGAGGATTCAGAGGACTAATGCAGGGCCTAGATTCAGAAGACCTCTTCTTTAAAATATATTTTATTGATTATGTTATTACAGTTACCCCATTTCCCTCCTTTATTCCTCTCCCCCCTGCACACCTTCTCCCACCTGAATCCCCCCACCTTAGTTCATGTCCATGGATCGTACAGATAAGTTCTTTGGCTTCTCCATTTTCCATACTATTCTTTTTTAAAATTTTTTAATTTTTTAATTTTTATTTATTTTTAAATATAGTTTATTGATTATTCTATTACAGCTGTCCCATTTTCCCCCTTCACTCCCCTCCACCCTGCACACCCCCTCCCACCCACATTCCCCCCTTTTGTTCATGTCCATGTGTCATAAGTTCTTTAGTTTCTACATTTCCCATACTATTCTTACCCTCCCCCATCTATTTTCTACCTATCATCTATGCTACTTATTCTCTGTACCTTTTCCCCTTCTCTTCTCCTCCCACCCCCATGTTACTAACCCTTCATGTGATTCCATTTCTGTTGTTCTGTTCCTGTTCTAGTTGTTGGCTTAGTGTGTTTTTGTTTTAGGTGTGGTTGTTAATAATTGTGAATTTGCTCTCATTTTACTATACATGTTTTTTATCTTCTTTTTCTTAGATAAGTCTCTTTAACATTTCATATAATAAGGGCTTGGTGATGATGAACTCCTTGAACTTGACCTTATCTGAGAAGCACTTTATCTGCCCTTCCATTCTAAATGAAAGCTTTGCTGGATAGAGTAATGTTGGATGTAGGTCCTTGCCTTTCATGACTTGGAATCCTTCTTTCCAGCCCCTTCTTGCCTATAAGGTCTCTTTTGAGAAATCAGCTGATAGTCTGATGGGAACTCCTTTGTAGGTAACTGTCTCCTTATCTCTTGCTGCTTCTAGGATTCTCTCCTTCATTGTAATATTGGGTAATGTAATTATGATGTGCCTTGCTGTGTTCCTCCTTGGATCCAACTTCTTTGGGTCTCTCTGAGCTTCCTGGACTTCCTGGAAGTCTAGTTCTCCTTTATTATTTGTTCAAATAATGTCCACTTGTTGCTCTTCCTCTTCTCCTTCTGGTACCACTATAATTCGGATGTTGAAACATTTAAAGATGTCCTGGAGGTTCCTAAACCTCTCCTAATTTTTTTGAATTCTTTTTTTCTTCATTCTTTTCTGTTTGGTTGTTTCTTTCTTCCTTCTGGTTCACCCCATTGATCTGAGTCTCAGTTTTCTTCCCATGACTATTGGTTCCCTGTGCATTTTCCTTCATTTCACTTAGTGTAGCCTTCATTTTTTCATCTAGTTAGTGACCAAATTCAACCAATTCTGTGAGCATCCTGATCACCAGTGCTTTGCACTGTGCATCTGATAGGTTGGCTATCTCTTCATTGCTTAGTTGTACTTGCCATGGAGCTTTGATCTGTTCTTCCTGTTGAGCCTTTTTTTTTTTGTCTTGTCGCACCTGTTAGGTATGAGGGGCAGAGCCTTAGATGTTCACCAGGGTGGGACAACCCAGTCACTGGGTTGTGATGCTGTATGTGGGGTTGGGGTCTGAGAAGGAATAATGGTGCTTGCTCCACTCTCTACTGGATTTCAGTCCCTTCCGCTGCTTTCTCCAAGCAAACTGGGCCTTTCTGGTGCTGATTTTTGTGTGGGTGGGCTTGTGTATGTTCTAGGACCCTGTGGGTGTCTCCAACAAAGTCTCCTGTGAGGCTGGGAGTCTCTCCTAGCACCTCAACCCCCACAGGTGTTTTCAATTGGTGTTTTGAGGCTTTATTTCCCTGAGCTGGGACCCTGGTTTGCATAGTCTGTCTCGCTCCCCAGTTTTGCCTGGTTTATGCACATGCAAATGTGGGACTGCCCAGTCAGCCAGCCACCTTGCGCATCATGCCCCCCTTCACAATCGCCACTTTGCTGGGTCTGCCTATTGTCACCCTATGCCCAGGGTCTGCCAGCCACCACCTGCATGCCCAGGGTCCACCTGCTACTGTCTTGTGTGCCCAGGGTTTGTCAGCTGCTGCCCTGCATGCCCAGTGCCACCGCATTTTTATTTTTGCCACGACCCTTCTCTGCTTGGAGGCCTGACTCCACCCCTCCTACCGGTCTGGATGAATATGTCTATTTTAACTCCTTGGTTGTCCAACTTCCATACAGTTCAATTTTCTGTCAGTTATGGTTGCTACTTTGTTTCTAAATTGTTGTCCTTATTTTGGTTGTGCGAGGAGGTACAGTGTTTCTACCTACGCCTCCATCTCAGCCGGAAGTCCTCCCATACTGTTCTTAACCACCCCCATCCATTTTGTATTTACCAATTATGTTTCTTTTTCCCTGTACCTTTTTCCTGCATTCTCCCCTCCCCCTCCCTACTGATAACCCTCCATGTGATCTCTACTTCTGTTCCTGTTCTAGTTGTTCACTTAGTTTGTTTTTGTTTTTGTTTTGTTTTGTATTTTTAGGTTCAGTTGTTGAGAATTGTGGGTTTGTTGTCATTTTACTGTACATATTTTTGATCATCTTCTTCTTAGATAATACCCCTTCAACATTTCATATAATAATGGCTTGGTGATGATGAACTCCTTTAACTTGAACTTATCTGCCTTTCCATTTTAAATGATAGCTTTGCTGGACAGAGTAATGTTTAATGTAGGTCCTTGCCTTTCATGACTTGGAATACTTCTTTCCAGCCCCTTCTCGCCTGTAGCATTACTTTTGAGAAACCAGCTGATAGCCTTATGGGAACTCCTTTGTAGGTAACTATCTTTTTTTCTCTTGCTGCTTTTAGGATTCTCTCCTTATCTTTAATCTTGGGGAATTTAATTATGATGTGCCTTGGTGAGTGCTTCCTTGGGTCCCACTTCTTTGGGACTCTCTGAGCTTCCTGGACTTCCTGGAAGTCTATTTCCTTTGCCAGATTGGGGGAGTTCTCCATTATTTCTTCAAATAAGCTTTCAATTTCTTGGCCTTCCTCTTCTCCTTCTGTCACTCCCATGATTCAGATATTGGAATGTTTAAAGTTGTCCCAGAGGTTCCTCAGCCTCTCCTCATTTTTTTTTTTTGAATTTTTGTTTCTTCATTCTGCTCTGGCTGAATGTTTATTTCTTCATTCTGCTCTAAATCATTGATTTGAGTCCTGGTTTCCTTCCTATCACTGTTGGTGCCCTGTACATTTTGCTTTATTTCACTTTTCATAGCCTTCACTTTTTCCTCTTTTGCAACCATACTGAACCATTTCTATGAGCATCCCAATTACCAGTGTTTTAAACTGTGTACCTTATAAGTTGGCTATCTCTTTGTCACTCAGTTGTATTTTTTCTGGAGCTTCGATTTGTTCTTTCATTTGAGCCATGTTGCTTTTTTTTTTTTTTTTTTTTGGCTCAGTGCACTGGTTACATAATAAGGTGTGGGGCCTTAGGTATTTTCCAGAGTAGGGCAACTCACATCTCTGCGTTGTGGCACGGTATATGGGGGAGGGGTCTGAGAGGGAACAATGCTGCTAGTTCAGCTCTCTGCCAGCTTTCAGTCACCTCCTCCTTTGCCTACAAGCAAATTGGGCCCTTCTGGTGCTGATTCTGGTTGGGTGGGTTTGTGTATGTCCTAGGACCCTGTGTGTCTTTCCAACAAACTCTCTTGTGAGTCTAGGAGTTTCTCCCACTGACTCAACCACTACAGGTCTTTTCAGAGGTTTTGAGGCTTTATTTCCTGGTGCTGGAACCCTGGGTTGCTTGGTCTGTCTTGCTCCCCAGTTGTTCCTCCCAGTTATATTGCATGCAAATGTGGGACTGCTGCTCTACCAGACACTGCTTTGCCTGGTCTGCCAGCGCGGCCTTGCCTGCCCTGGTCCTCCAGCCACTGTCTTGCTGCCAGTCCTCTCTGTCCCTGCTGCCTGTCTCTGCCCCTCCTACTGGTCTGGATGAATGTTTCTTCTTTAACTCCTTGGTTGTTGGACTTCCATACAGTTCAATTTTATGTCATTTCTGGTTGTTTTTTGTTTTCAAATTTGTTGTTGTACTTCTTTTGATTGTGTGAGGATTCACAGTGTATCTACCTATGTCTCTATCTTGGCCGGAAGACCTCTTCTATTTAGGAAAGTGTGGGGTTTGAGATGTGCAGGTGGGCTTAAAATATGTGAGTTTTGGATATCTTTTTTTTTGTATTTTCCATCCCCTCTAGACTCTAAGCCCTTTGTATGTATGTTTTCCCTTGTTTTTTCATTTTCTCTGTGGGTCCTATATAACACAGACACTTAATAAATAGTGAATGGATTATTAAGTCTAAAGGATAGACTGCTAGGCTTACTGAGACTGTTGATGGCCCTACAGAGCCCACATAACCCCTCAGGAAGGAAGGCTTAAGCCTGGGAGGTCTTGTTTCTAGAGCTGGCCTTAGACAAGGGTCCCACCCTCCCTACTCATGTAGTTGGCAGAATGGCTAGAACAAGTGAATGATTGTGCCATAATTAGTTTGTGACCTGAGGGCATGCCAGTTTGTGGTCCTGCCAGTCTGCTAGCTGCCACCAGCATAGATATGCCTCATAAAAAAGCAAGTGACAAAGCTATGGTACTATTCCCTGGGCCTGCTAAGCCTAATGACTCAGGCTTATGAACTGAGAGTAACTGAGCTAGTGTGTTAATATTTCCTGAACACTGACCTTTTATATTTTTATTTTATGCAAAAGTAACCTTTATTTCTTATAGTTGTTAATCCTTTCTTAGACTTAATTTAATGCTTTTCCCTTTCTCTCTCTCTCTCTCTCTCTCTCTCTCTCTCTCTCTCTCTCTGTGCTTCCCTCCCTCCTTCCTCTCTTCTTTCCATCATCCTCTTTGTTTTGAAAGGATGAACATAGTGAGGCTAGGGCAAGACAGAGTATCTAGCTCATTAAGTGACAATAATTGAAATCATTCCTGTCTGATATGCTTAGGAAATGGCTCAGCCAATATCTTCAGTAGGTCTCACTCCTGGCCTTCTGTTGGTATGATTGTTGTCCAAATATTCTCTTCCAGTGCCCTAAGAGTTCAAGAAACCTAACTTTGGTAATAAGAAAGCTATCAACCTTCCAACTTAATTCATATAAATCTGTACCACAGTGTTGGTATCAGACATCAGATTTGAATTCTAAAAGTAGCTTTTGATTCTGTGGTTCCATGAGCTCTTCTTTTTTTGTTGTTTTTTTTTTTTAGGTTTTAATTTTTTAAATTTTAGTTATTGTTCAGTACAGTGTTCTGCCTTTTACCCCCAGCCCAGCCCACCCCCAGCCCTCCCCACCTCCCTCCCATTTCCACGCCCCCTTGTTATTGTCCATGAGTCCTTTATACTTGTTCCTGCAAACCCTTCCCCTTTCCCCCTGAAATTCCCTCCCCACTCCCCTCTGGTCACTGTCAGCCTGTTCTCAATTTCAGTGTCTTTGGTTATATTTTACTTGTTTGTTTGTTTTGTTGATTAGGTTCCTGTTAAAGGTGAGATCATATGGTATTTGTCTTCCTTTCCTGCCAATCACCCTGAATTACATTTTTAGTTCAGAAGCTCAATATATGGAAATATTTGGACCCATTAAAATTTATTTAAGAGTGTGCACAGTTTGTTTTTGACCAAAGAACTAAGCAGCTCATGTTTATAGGTACAGAAAAATATTTATAGATTCAGTAATGCTGTTTTTACTTATAAGAAATATAGTGATTTGCAGAATAACCAAAATCAAAGAATGCCTCCTCTTCAGGGATTCCTTTCAGAAGTAGGAGGATTGTTGTTTATAACCTCACGCAAGCAAAATGAATACCTTTAGCTCCATGCAGGAAACAGACTCAAGGTAGGAAATTCTTCATATTTTTTTATCTTCTTATCATCACAGCCAAGTTTTCACTGCTTAAATTTCTTCTGAGTGTTTTGTTTTCTTGGTTTTACTGCTCAAAATAAAGATATTATTCTCTTTTAACATTGTCAGCAATCACTTCTCCCACCCAAAATGTTCTTATTTCTATTTATTCTGATTGCCTTTAATATGTCTACTGACTATTTTGATAGGGCTGGTATCTGGGTCTTTCACAAAAAGGCTCTAATAAGTTTATGTTAGTGTCTGTATTTTGGCCCTGCATTGATATCAGACTTTAAGGTAATCACGGATGGCCTTCAGTCAAACCTATAACTTACACAGAACTGACATTTTGTTTTAAAAAATAAGTCCGAGAATGTTTGCTTGGTGAGAAATGTTTGAGATTAGATTCTTGATGAGAAATGTAAGTGTAATTTTCACATATTCATGTAATTCTAGCACACAATTATTTCAAAGCAGTGGTGATCAGTACTAAACCAAAGAAACCTATGTTTAAAGAAATGTATTGCAGTTGATAATAGGCATATGAGTATGACTCTAATAAATAAATTTGCTATTATTTGTCCCCAAGTTGCTTTTAATACATGGCCACATATATTCTCAAGATTTATAATTTATAGTTTAAGGCTATTTTTCTTTATCAGAGGTGTTTCCATATGAAAATATTTCTAATGTAAACTAGAAGAGTTTTGTTCAAAAACATTAGTGTTCATGAAATGCAAACAGTTTTACTAAGGGCCTATAATTAAGGCAAAACCATTTTCGGCAATGTCTCACTTATCCTGAAACTCATAACACGGCCTGGACCCCAGTAATAATTTTAAAAAAGAAGGCTTTGAAACAGCTGCCACAAAGCCTATGTCACAGGGGAAGAGGCCCTTATGCCTTGACTTCAGAGAGAATCACTGAGTCTTAATTTAATGGAAGCCTATTATTCCCTCAGTTATAGCAGAATACAAGCAGTAAACTTGAATTGAGGATAGCAGGTTGTATAGGTTTCAGGAGGTAGTTTACCTTAGAAAATAAGCACAATGACAGTTGTGTACTAAACAACTGGGGTGAGGAGAGACCACAAAAGGAAAGACCTAGAAATGCAGAACAGGTAGATAGCCTTCCACCCAAAAATATGAGATTGTGGTATTCTGTAGTATTGATATGCCAGATTTTGCTTTGCCATTCTATTATTATTATTATTATTATTAATTTAAGTTCACTTAAATTTTTCAAAGTTAGGTTGGGGCCAGTGAATGATTTCTGTACAAATTGCATTTTTTTCTGTTTAGAGTTATTGCTTTCTTGAATCTTACCAAAAGTATAATAACCAGGTCAAAAAGTATGACCTTGGTTTGCAGCTGTTGTTACATGTTGCCTGATTATACTCCCAAAAGATTAAATTATATAAGCACACCCATTTTCTCATAGCCCTGCAACACTGAATGTTATAATTTTAAATATATTTGCCAGTGTAATGGGTATGTAAGTATACTATCCATTTGTTTTCATTGTTATTTATTTATTTAGTGAGGCTTTACATTTCTTAATATCATAGTTTGCCATCTGTTTATTTATTTTCTTTGAACACTTACCAAGAAAAATCAACCGGCTTTCTATATTTTTATCTATCCCTTATATTTTGGATAGTCCAATCTTATCATTCATGTTTGTTACATATTTTTCTAATTTTGTTGCTTTCATTTTGTATGTGCTTATTATATTTCACTATGCAAAAGTGTTATTTTTCACATTTATATATTCAAATCCATCCATTCTGTCCCTGATGTTTCTTTCATTTTTCAATATTCAGAAATTTACCACCCCTCCACAGCTGGGACAAATATGTAATTCTGTCCTCCCCACTCCCCCAGGGTATTTTTTCTTTTTTGTGTTTAATTCTTGGACCCATCTGGAATTTATTGAAGTGCATGGTATGAGGTATGGGTCTAAAGTAAAATATCCATACTGATAGCCAAATGTTTTAGCAATTCATTTTGCAAATATTACTTGAACTCATCCTATGTGCTAAACATTGTGCTAAGTACCACAAGAAAGTTTTTTTAATGTGGTAAAGACTGTGCTGTCCAAGTGTGTGATCCTGTGTGTGTCTCTCACTCTCCCTCTTTCTTTGAAGAGGGGAAGGGTGGCAGTGGCAGTAATAAGGTAGGTATTTAAATAATTGTAACAAAACACAAGGAAGACTATGATAGGAATCATTAGAGAAGTGAAAAGCAAGAAACTGCAGGACTCTAAAGAAGTGAGAGAGTGTACTTGAGACAAGGTAAAGCCTCAAGGTGCCCATGACATTTAAGAAGAGCTCAGATGACAGGAAACACACTGGGAGGAGGTAGAAGAAAGGGAAAATGATGCAGTTGGAGAAAGTTACAAATTGGAGAACAGTAGAGATTGGGATCGGAAAGCTAAGTTGAGGCCAGTTTTAGGTGAACCTTAAATGTCAAGAGGAGGCATTGATTTTTCCTTTGTTTTGGCATGGAAAAAGGTTTAGGGATATGACAGTGCTATTTCAGAGTGGATTTTTAGGCCATTTCATTTTACTTGGAAGGCTATCTGTTTGCTAGACTGTTCTCTGAAATGTGAGTGAGGTAAACGTGTACCATTTTGATATTTGGGCTCTTTGGCAGGATGAAGTCTACCCTTTACAGTGTCTATTAACATGTCTGATACTTCCCTATAATTGATAGGGTTTGTGATATCTTTCAGATATTGCAAATGGCCCCTTTTAAAGCAATCTTTCATTCTTTGTTTCAAGTACAATAGTTAGGATCACCTGCCTTTTGTGTAAGTTATTCAGAGTGAGTACCTCAAAATTGTTAAAATAAAGTGTCTGATGCTTGAAGAATAAAATTCAGGTATCAAGAAGATTTGGTTATGGAAAAACAGCTCATATCCACCTTCTGCTGGAAAAATGAAGGGCCAGTATGTATTAGACACAAAATTAACTTGAGTGTGGCTGCTCAAATGAATGTACACTTAATAAACTTGTGAAGTATTCTCTTTCTTGTCGTGGGAATGAAGACTACAGTGTAGAAATTGAACCACTGGTAACTGGGCTCAAGCCATCTGAAAATTTGAAAATGAATTGTTTTCAAGAGGTCAAGTAAAACTTAATCAGGAGACAACTATACTTGAACAACAATTTTAAAATGTATACATATTTCATTAAAAGTTTAAAGTTAAAGAAAAAAATAGTAGCTTTGGAACACAACTTCCAGAAAGGCTGTGTGAAGAGCTTGACCAATTCTTCCCAGGGAAACAACCACTTAACTAGTGAAAATTATCAAAAAACAATCGTTTAAAGTCTCTGGATACTGATCTAGGGGATTTGATATGTTCAGAAGCATTTTCAAGGAAATCTACCAAGTATCAATAAAAACAATGGAAGTCTAGATGTGACCTGTCCACCACCCAGCTCCATGCTATAAATGCATTACTGTGGTCAGGTATAGCCCAGAACACTGGGCTCCCTTACCACCAACCCCCAGTTATATAGCTGTGGTTTCACCCTGGGGGATTAGGAGGAGGAAATGCTGCAGGCATCTCTCTTCCCACACTCTTAGCTTCATGTTGTGGAAGCTCTATTTTGGACTGCCATGGAAAACAAGACTACCCCCACCCCAGTTTCCATGTGTGGGGCAGATGTTCACTGCCAGGAGAAGCAAGCTCAGAAGACCACAGGATACCAACATCTCCCAGGCCCTGCTCATAGGGTGGAGATTTCATACAAGGAGAGTTATACCAAGAAGGTGGGGGACTACCATCCCCACCTTCTAGCTCCTGTTAGTAGGGTAGAGGTATCACTCAGGGAGAATCTGGCCATAACCACACCCTTACTTCCATAAATTAGTACAGGAATTCCACTAAAGGGGTTAGGTAAGACTACAGGATCAGCAGCTGACTTTATTTGGAACAGAGCATGAGACAACTCATTCCTAAAGGTGTTGTCAAAAACAACAGAGATCTTTGTATTGAGAAACTAGTGTGAAGCTGATAGTTCCATTAATCAAGGAGCAACACATGAAATGGCAGACCAGTTAGAAATGTAATAGAACCAGAGAGAGACATCTTAAAAAGGGCGGGGGCTTGTTAAGAACACATTTACGCCTGAGGGTCAGGAAGGCTGTGCACATATGCTACATTGCATTCACTGAAAAGCAACCAGAGTGGGCAGTCGAGAGCTATTAGTCACTGCTTGAACATGGCACTCACATAAAAGCATTTCTTAAGCTGCACAGAGATCCATAATCTAGTTCTGAAGCCTTACTGGCTCAAGGGGCATAAGCACAACTTTTGACCAATCATTATCTGAACATTGTTATCCCAACCCAGGAGCAACTCTGAGGTATATTTAAAAAATTCAATGAGGAAAAACTAAGCAGTAACAACAGAGATTGCACAATGCAGAAAAATTAGTCTTCACAGAAATTAATTCAGGCAAGCAACCAGACAACAAGGCTGATGGTGGTGGTGGTGATGGTGGAAGTAATCAGAATCTAGAGTTGCTACAATGTGTTATGTATAATGCTCTGTTTTAAACAAAAATTTCAACTCATGCAAAGAAACAGAGTAGTGTGACCATTGTAAAGGGTAAAAAACAAACCAAAGAGACTATCTTTGATGAGGGCCACATGATGTACTTAGCACATAAAAACAAACACTTCAAAATAGATGTTATAAATATGTTCAAAGCACTAAATAAGCCAGTTTTACAAATGATGAAAGGAAGATATAATAACAATAAGTCATTAAAGAAAGAATATCAATGAAGGTTTATAAATTATATAAAAATAAAATAATGAAAATTATGGAGTTGGAAAGTACAATAACTGAAATGAAAAATTTACTAGAAGGTCTCAACAGTAGAATTAGGCTGGATGAACAAAGAACTAGCAGACTTGAAGATAAATACAGATTATACATTTTGAAGAACATGAGAAAAATAAAGTGAACAGAAATGTGTGTGACATTATTAAATACACCAACATACACATAATGGGAGTACCAGGAGAGGTGAGAGTGAATGGGGTAGAAAATCTGTAATAGCATAATCAATAAAATATATTAAATTTTTTAAAAAGCAAGAAAAAATTAAAAAGAAATTACAAAGAAAAAGAAATAGAGAGAAGAAACATGTAATTATGTTTTCTTTTATAGTTACATAATTATCTTTACCAGCACTATGTTTTTCTCATGTAGACTTGAATTACTGTATGGTGTCCCTTCTTTCTGCCTAAACAACTTCCTTTAATATTTCTGTTAAGAGAAGTCTATTTTCAATGAATTCTCTCTCTCTTTGTTTACCAGGGAATATTTTTATTTTGCCAAAAGCTTCCAAAACATGATGAAAACTGTTAATTTACACCTGCTGAAACCTCCAAGATCTACACCTAGGCATATTATAGTTAAAATGTTAAAAGCCAAAAGGAAAATCATGGGAGCAACAGGAGAAAAAAAAATGAATCATCATATATAAATGAACTTCAATAAGAGAAATAGCTGACTTCACATTAGAGAAATGGAACTTCAGGCCAAGATGGAGGTGTAGGTAGACACACTGTGTCTCCTCACACCACCAAAAGAAGGACAACAGCAATTTAAAAAAAAAAACAACCAGAAATGACAGAGAATCAAATTGTATGGAAGTACGACAACCAAGGAGTTAAAGAAGACACATTCATCCAGACCAATAGGAGGGGCAGAGTCAGGAAGCAAGGGCAGAGAGAACTCGCAGCAAGGAAGCGGCTGGCAGACCTGGGCATGCGGGGTGGTGGCTGGCAGGACCAGCAAGCCTGCAGATTGTGGAATGGGTGCGATGTGCAAGGAGGTTGGTGGATCGGGTGGTCCCACATTTATGTGCAGATAAACCAGGCAAAACTGGGTAGTGGGACAGACCCCACAAACCAGGGACCCAGAGTGGGGAAACAAAGCCTCAAACCACTGATTGAAAACACCTGTGGGGGTTGAGGTGCCAGGAGAAACTCCCAGGCTCACAGGAGAGTTGGTCGGAGATACCCACAGGGTCCTAGAACATACATAAACCCACCCACATGGGAATCAGCACTAGAAGGGCCCATTTTGCTTGTGGGTAGTGGGGGAAGTGACTGCAATCCAGCAGAGAGTAGAGTGAGTGCCACTATTCCCTCTCAGACCCATTTGCCACATATAACATCACAACACAGTAACGTGGGTTACCCCATCCTAGTGAATACCTAAGGCCCTGCCCCTCACATGTAAGAGGCATGTCAAAACAACAACAACAACAAAATGGCCCAAATAAAAGAACATATCAAAGCTCCAGAAAAAGTACAACTAAGCAACAAAGAGGTACCCAACCTATCAGATGCACAGTTCAAAACACTGGTAATCAGGATGCTCACAGAATTGGTTGAATTTGGTCATTAATTAGATGAAAAAATGAAGGAAATGCTAAGTGAAATAAAGGAAAATGTACAGGGAACTAATAGTGATAGGAAGGAAACTGGGACTCAAATCAAGGGTGTGGACCAGAAGGAAGAAAGAAACATCCAATCAGAAAAGAATAAAGAAATAAGAATTCAAAAAAATGAGGAGAGGTTTAGGAACCTCCAGGACATCTTTAAATGTTCCAACATCTGAATCATAGGGGTGCCAGAAGGAGAAGAGGAAGAGCAAGAAGTTGAAAAATTATTTGTAAAAATAATGAAGGAGAACTTCCCCAATCTGGTGAAGGAAATAGACTTCCAGGAAGTCCAGGGAGCTCAGAGAGTCCCAAAGAAGTTGGACCCAGGGAGGAACACACCAAGGCCCATCATAATTACATTAGCAAAGATTTAAAATAAGGAGAGAATCCTAGAATCAGCAGGAGAAAAGGAGGCAGTTACTTACAAAGGAGTTCCCATCAGACTGTCAGCTGATTTCTCAAAAGAGACCTTACAGGCAAGAAGGGGCTGGGAAGAAGTATTCAAAGTCATGAAAGGCAAGAACCTACATCCAAGATTACTCTATCCAGCAAAACTTTCATTTAGAATGCAGGGGCAGATAAAGTGCTTCTCAGATAAGGTCAAGTTCAAGGAATTCATCATCACCAAGCCCTTATTATGTGAAATGTTAAAGGGATTTATCTAAGAGAAAGAAGATAAAACATGTACAGAAAAATGACAGCAAACTCACAATTATTAACAACCACACCTAAAACACAAACAAACAAACAAAAAACTAAGCCAACAACTAGAACAGGAACAGAACCACAGAAATAGAGATCCTATGGAGGGTTATCAACAGGGGAGTAGGAGGGGGAGAGAGGGGGAAAAGGTACAGAGAATAAGTAGCATAGATGGTAGGTAGAAAATAGATGGGGAGGGTAAGAGTAGTATAGGAAATGTAGAAGCCAAAGAACTGATATGTATGACACATGGACATGAACTAAAGGGGGGAAATGTGGGTAGGAGGGGGTGTGCAAGGTAGAGGGGAATAAAGGGGGGAAATGGGACAACTGTAATAGCATAATCAATGAAATATATTTTTAAAAAGAAAAAAGAAAAATGTAGGCCACAAGGCAGAGTGATGACATATTCAAAGTACTTAAAGGAAAAAATACCCAACAAAAATCCTATATCCAGCAAAACTCTTTCAAAGATGTAGGCAAAATAAAAATATTCCCTGGTAAACAAAGATAGAGAGAATTCATTGAAAATAGACTTCCCTTAACAGAAATATTAAAGGAAGTTGTTTAGACAGAAAGAAGGGACACCATACAATAATTCAAGTCTACATGAGAAAAACATAGTGCTGGTAAAGATAATTATGTAACTATAAAAGAAAATATAATTACATGTTTCTTCTATTTCTTTTTCTTTGTAATTTCTTTTTAACTTTTTCTTGCTTTTTAAAAAATTTAATATATTTTATTGATTATGTTATTACAGTTGTTCCATTCCCCACCTTTATTCCCCTCTGCCCTGCAAACCTCCTTCCACCACATTGCCCTCCTTTAGTTCATGTCCATGGGTCATACATATAAGTTCTTTGGCTTCTACATTTCCTATACTATTCTTAACCTCCCCCTGTCTATCTTCTACCTACCACTTATCCTACTTATTCTCTGTACCGTTTCCCCTTATCTCTCCCTCTCACTCATTCACTGATAACCCTCCATGTGATCTCCTTTTTGGTGATTTTGTTCCTGTTCTTGTTGTTTGCTTAGTGTGTTTTTGTTTTGTCTGTTTGGGTTTGGTTGTTAATAGCTGTGAGTTTGTTGTCATTTACTATTCATATTTTTTATCTTCTTTTTCTTAGATAAGTCCCTTTAACATTTCATATAATAAGGGCTTGGTGATGATGAACTCCTTTATCTTGAACTTATCAGGGAAGCACTTTATCTGCCCTTCTATTCTAAATGAAAGCTTTGCTGGATAGAATAATGTTGGATGTAGGTCCTTGCCTTTCATAACTTTGAATACTTCTTTCCAGCCTCTTCTTGCCTGCAAGATTTCTTTTGAGAAATCAGCTAACAGTCTGATGGGAATTCTTTTGTAGGTAAGTGCCTCCTTTTCTCCTGCTGCTTTTAAGATTCTCTCCTCATCTTTCATTGTGGGTCATGTAATTATGATGTGCCTTGGTATGTTCCTCCTTGGGTCCAACTTCTTTGGGACTCTCTGAGCTCCCTGGACTTCCTGGAAGTCTATTTCCTTTGCCAGATTGGGGAAGTTCTCCTTCATTACTTGTTCAAATAAGTTTTCAATTTCTTCTCTTGTTCTTCTCCTTCTGGCACCCCTATGATTCAGATGTTGGAATGTTTAATGTTGTCCCAGAGGTTTCTGAGCCTCTCCTCATTTTTTTTTTTAATTCTTGTTTCTTCATAGTGTTCTGGTTGAATGTTTATTTCTTCCCTCTGCTCCAAATTATTGATTTGAGTCCTGGTTTCCTTCCTATCACTGTTGGTTCCCTGTACATTTCATTTATTTCACTTTTCATAGCCTTCATTTTTCCTCTAATTTGCAATCATATTCAACCAATTCTGTGAGTATCCTGATTACCAGTGTTTTGAACTGTGCATCTGATAGGTTGGTTATCTCTTCGTTGCCTAGTTGTATTTTTTCTGGAGCTTTGATCTGTTCTTTTATTTGGGCCATTTTTCTTGTCTCTAATTTATTTTTCAACTGAAACAATTTAAGACTTCAAAAGAGCAAAAGCTCTGCTATAGACAGGTACCAATTTCTTTAAAGCAACTTAATATAAACAAGTTAATTTTAATGGATTTTCAAAAATCGCACAAAATATCTGTATAATTGAATTTTTGGACCTGTAGCATATGGAGATATACTTAACAATGACAGCACAGAGTAAGCAGGAGGGACAGAAGTGATAGTGGACCAAGAAGGTGACATGTAGTAGTACCTCAGATCCACAGGAAGAACAAAGAGTATCATAAATGGTAAATAATATGATCAATAATAATAATTTCAATAAATAAATACTAATTAAAAAACTATAGTTTTCTCTTTCCTTTTCCTAGTTTATTCGTAAAGCACGTGATTGTTTAAGGCAACAATTAGAATGCTGTATTGTTAGGTTTGTAATATATATAGACATAATAGGTATGACCATAATACAAAGGAGGAAGGATGGAATGGAGCTCTAGTGGAACAAATATGTTGTGTCTTACTGGAATTAAGTTAATATAAAATTGATATAGATTGATAAATTATGGTTCATATTGTAACCCTAGAGCAACAAATAAGAAAATTTTAAAATAAAGTTAAAAATTAAATAAAGGAATTAAAATGATACATTAGAGATTATCCATTTACAACCAAACAAGGAAATAAAGAAACAACAGAGAAATAGAAAGACATATAATGTGAAATATGGAAAACAAATAGCAAAATGGCAGATGTTAATCCAATTATATTAATAATAATGGTAAATGTGAATGAACTAAATAATGCAATGAAAGGGCATATATTTTCACACTGTAAAAAAACCTGAGATCTAACTATATGCTGTCTAAAAGAGATATATCTTCAACTCAAAAATACAAATAGGTTCATAGTAAAACAATGGAAAAAATATATAATGGAAACTACAACCAGAAGAGAGCAGGGGTAGCTACACTAATAATAGACAAAATAGACATTAAGAAAGTTATTAGACATAAAAAGGGATATTTTATACTTATAAAAAGGTGAGTTCATCAGTAAGATATAACAAGTATAAGAAACATTAATGCACTTAACAGCAGGGCCCAAAAATACATGAAGCAAAAATCAACAGAATTGAGAAATAGAGAAAAATAGTTAGAGGCTTTAATATCTTGTTTTCAATAGTGGATAAAATAATAGAAAATCAACAAGGAAATAGAGGACTTGAATAAGTAGATAAACCAACTAGACCTAACAGACATTTGCTGACAATTCCACCTAACAGCACAGTACACATTCTTCTTAAGTGTATATGGAATATTTTACAGAATAGATTATATGTTAGGCTATAAATCAAATCTTAACAAACTTTTAAAAAACAGAAAGCATACAAAGCTCACTCACAGACTACAATTGAATTAAATTAGTAACCAACAGCAGATGAAAAATTGGGAAATTCAAAAATACATGTAAATTAAACAATACCCTCCTAAATAACTAGTAGGTCAAAGGGTAAATCACAGGAGAAATTAGTGAAATAAGCCAGTCTGATCAGAGAAAGACAAGTACCATATAATTTCACTCATATATGTAATCTAATAAACAAACTGAACTCACAAGCAATATAGAGACAGACAGAGAACAGAGTCACAGCTCTTAGTGGAGGGGGAAATTGGGTGGGTGGGGAGACTGAGGAAAAAAAAGAAAGAGAAAGAACTCATGGACATGGACTGCAGTTTGGTGGTTGTAGGGGGAGGGGTGGGTGGAGGTGGTAAAAAGATATAGCAGGGATAAATGGTGATGAAAAATGAATAAATAATAGAAGGGAAGGGTCAAGTCAAGGAACATGTATAAAGGGCCCATGGACAGAGACCCTGGGTGGGGAAGATTGCATGTGGGAGGTGGGGTGTGGGTAGAGCATAGGAGAGTAATGGGAAAATGAGGACAACTATAACTGAACAATAATTAAAAAAAATTTACAATTTCAAATTAAAAAATAAACAATAAAAAGACTTTGAAATGAGTGAAAACAAAAGCACATCATATCAGAGTTTATGGGATGCAGCTAAAACAATAGTTAGAAGGAAACTGAGAGCTATAAATGCCTATGTTAAAAAGAAAAATCTCAAAATCAATAGCCTAAACTTCCACCTTTAGAAATTAGGAATTTTTTTCTTTTTCTTTCTTTTTCAATTACAGTTTACATTCAGTGTTATTTTGTATTAGTTTCAGGTGTACAGCATAATGGTTAGACAATCACATACTTTACAAAGTATCCCCCTCAATGTTTCCAGTACCCACTTGGCACCATACATAGTTATTATAATATTACTGACTATATTCCATATCCTATACTTTACATCCCTGTAACTATTTTGTAACTACAAATTTGTAATACTTAATCTCTTCACCTTTTTCATACAATCCCTCCCCTTAGGCCACTACCAGTCCACTCTGTGTCTATGAGTCTGTAGAAACTAGGAATTAAGCACAAAGGAAATGCAAAGCAAGCATAAGGAGAAAAATTGTAATGCTTAGAGTAGAAATAAGTGAAATAGAAGACAGAAACACAACAAAAAATTAATAAGAACAAAATAGTCAATTCCTTGAAAAGATTTAAAAAAAAAACACATATTAGTTTGCCAGGGCTGCCATAACAAAATAGTATGTGTTAGACAGCATAAACAATAGAAATTTATTTTCTCACAGTTCTGAAGGCTAGAAGTCAAAGACCAAAGAGTCAACAGGCTTGGTTTCTCCTGAGGCTTTTCTCTTTGGCTTTCAGATGGCCTCCTAATTACTGTTCTCACATGGTCTTCTGCGTACTTGCATATGCCTATTGTCTCTTTTGTGTCCAAATTCCCTGTTATTATAAGGGCAACAGTTAGTTTGGATTAGACTCTATTTTTAATTACCTCTTTAAAGGCCTTATCTCCAAATTCAGTCACATTCTGAGGTACTTGGGAGTTAAGACTTCAACATACAGATTTTGGTTGGACACAGTTAAGCCCATAACAATGGACAAAGCTTTAAATATACTGATTTTAAAAAAAGAAGCCTAAAATTATTTATATCAAGAATGATGAAGGAACATTACTAATGAACTTATAGAAAAATGAATAGTAAATAAACTGTAAGGGAAAACTATGAACAGCTATATGCCAACAAATTATATGATAGACAAATTATATGATAGACAACACTGTTCAAAAAATAAAAATTGCCAAAACTACTTCTGGCCAAGATGGATGCATAGGTAGATACACTTTTCCTCCTTATACAACTAAAAGAATGGTAACAACAAATTTAAAAACAAAAAATAACCAGAATTGTCAGAATCGGACTATATGGAATTAAAATCCTAGGACAACCAAGGAGTTAAAGAAGAAATATTCATTCAGACTGGTAGGAGAGGTGGAGACAGGCAGCTGGGGCAGAGAGAAAGTGCAACAAGGTGGCAGCTGGTGGATGGGGTGGTCCCACATTTGCATGCAGATAAACTGGAAGGAACAACTGGGGAGCTAGACAGATGGCACAACCCAGGGTTACACTGCAGGGAAATAAAGCCTCCAAACCTCAGGCTGTAAAAACCTGTGGGAATTGTGGCAGTGGGAGAAACTCCCAGCCCCACATGAACATTTGTTGGAGAGACCCACAGGGTCCTAGAACATACAAAACCCACCCACCTGGGAATCAGCACCAGAAGGGCCCAATTTGCTTGTGGGTAGCACAGGAAGTGACTGAAAGCCAGCTGAGAGCTGAGCAAGTGGCATTGTTCCCTCTCAGACCTCTCCCCAATACACAGCACCACAACACAGCAATGTGGGTTGCCCTGCCCTGGCGAATACCTAAGGCTCTGCCCGTTACTATGTAACAGGCCCTCTGAGACAAATGTGTGTGTGTGTGTGTGTGTGTGTGTGTGTGTATGTATATATATCTCCCAAATGAAAGACTAGATCAAAACTCCAGAAAAAGAACTAAGCGATGAGGAGATAGCCAACCTATCAGAAGCTAATCAGGATACTCACAGAATTGACTGAGTATAGTCACAAAATAAAGGGAAAAATAAGGCTATACAAAGTGAAATAGAGGAAAATATACAGGGAACTGACAGTGAAGGAAAGGAAACTGGGACTCAAATCAATGATTTGGAACAAAGGGAAGAAATAAACATCCAACCAGAACAGAATGAAGAAACAAGAATTCAAAAACATGACAGTGACCAGAGGGGAGAGGGGAGGGGATTATAGGGGAAAAGGGTGAAGGGTTTGCAGGAACAATTATAATGGACACATGGACAATAACAAAGGGGGGTGAAAACAGGAGAGGGAGATGGGGAGGGCTGGGGTGGTGGGAAGGGGTTGGGGGAAAGGCAGAAAACTGTACTTGAATAACAATAAAAATATTTTAAAAGATGAGGAAAGGCTTAGGAACCTCCAGGACAATTTTAAACATTCCAACATCAGAATCATGGGGGTGTCAGAAGGAAAAGAGGCAAAGCAAGAAATTGAAAGCTTATTTGAACAAATAATTAAGGAAAACTTCCTCCATCTGGTGAAAGAACTAGATGTACAAGTCCAGGACACTCAGAGGGTCCCAAAGAAGTTGGATCCAAGGAGAAACACACCAAGGCACATCATCATTAAGTTACTTGAGATTAAAGATAAAGAGAGAAGAGGGAATTTCAGGGGAGAATGGGAAGGGTTTACAGGAACAAATGTAAAGGACACATGGACAAAAACTAGGGGGAGGGTGGTAATGGGGGGAAATGGGGAGGGATGGGTGGGTGGGCTGGAATGGGAGTAAAAGGGAAAAAACTGTACTTGAACAATGATTAAAATAAAATTTTAAAAAAGAGAGAATCTTAAAAACATCAAGAGATAAGGAGACAATAACCTACAAAGGTGTGCCCATAAGACTGTCAGCTGGTTTCTCAAAAGAAATCTTGCAGGTGAGAAGGGGCTGGAAAGAAGTATTCCAAGTCATGAAAGGCAAGGATCTACATCAAAGATTACTCTATCCAGCAAAGTTATCATTTAGAATGGAAGACCAGATAAAGTGCTTCCCAGATAAGGTCAGGTTAAAGGAGTTCATCATCACCAAGCCCTTATTATATGAAATGTTAAAGGGACTTATCTAAGAAAAAGAAATATCAAAAACTATGAACAGTAAAATGACAACAAACTCACAACTATCGACAACTGAATCTAAAAAACAAAAGCTAAGCAAACAAGTAGAAGAGGAACAGAATCACAGAAATGGAGATCACACAGAGTGTTATAAGCAGGGGAGGAAGGAGAATAGGGGTAAAAGCTACAGGGAATAAGAAGCATAAATGCTAAGCACAAAATAGACAGGGGGAGGTTAAGGATAGTATGGGAAATGGAGAAGCCAAATAACTCTTATGTATGACCCATGGACATGAACTAAGGTGGAGGAATGCTGGTGGGAGGGTAGGGTGCAGGGCAGAGAGGGATAAAGGGGAAGAAAAAATGGGACAACTATAATAACATAATCAATAAAATATAGTTAAAAATTAAGAAGAGTTAACAAATATCAATCCTTCACAAACTCTTCTATGAAATAGAGGAAGGAACAAATTCCAATTCAATCTGTAATGATTGCCTTGATATCAAAGCCAAAGATATAAAAAAGCAAACTAGCAACCTATATCCCTTATAAATATATACGTAAAAATCCAGAACAAAATACTTGCAAATTGACCAAGTAAGATTTATCCTAGGTAAGCAAGGCTGAATTAACATTTAAAAAACAATCAATGTAAACATTGCATTAGTAGAATAAAGTACAAAAAGAACCTGATGTAGAGAAAGCATTTAACAAAACCCAATTCATTCATGATTTTAAAAATCCTCAACAAAGTGAAAAGAGAAAGGAATACCTCAAGCTGTAAAGGACATCTATGAAAACCCTACAGATAACATTGTATGAAATAGAGAAAGACTGAATGCTTTCTCTTTAAAATGGGAACAAAACAAGGATGTCTGCCTTTACCAATTTTATTCAGCATTGTACTGCAGGTTCAAGTCAGGGTGACTAGACAAGAAAAGGTAAATCTGTCTTTATTTGTAGATGACATGACCTTATACATAGAAAACCTTAAGGAATCCACTAAAAAACTGATAGAACTAATAACATTTTAACTGTATTCCTTTACAGTAACAATGAGGAATCTCAAAATGAAATTTAAAAAAAAAATTCCATTCACACTAGTACCAAAAAATAAAATAATTAGAAATGTATTTGATAAACAAGTATAATACTTATACTCTGAAAAGTACAAAACATTAGTGAAAGCAATGAAATAAAACCTAAATAAACATCTCATGTTCATGAATTAGAAGACTATTGTTAATATGGCAATATTTCCCAAATCTGTCTGCAGATTCAACGCAATCCCTATCAAAATTTCAGATGCCTTCTTTTTGGCAGAAAATGACAAAAATCAAAAATTCATGTGGAAATACGAGGGACCCAGAATATCAAAAAACAATTTTGAAAAGGATTAAACTTGGAAGATGTATACTTTCCCATTTCAAAATTTACTACAAAGCTATAGTACTCAAGTCAGTATGATACTAGCCTAAGGATAGACACACATAAATGGAGATCACTTGGATCCCAGAAATAACTCATTACATTTATGATCAATTGATTTTTGACAAAATTGCCAAAAAGGTTCAGAGGGAAGGAAATGATGTTTAGCCAAGAGGACTGACTACAATTGGTATTAAGCCAAATGGTGTATAGCCAATAGGACACTCATATGCAAGCAATTAATTTGGTCCTGAACCTTACAACATACACAAAGAATTAACTCAAAATGTATAATAGGCCTAAGAATAAGAGCTTAAACTATAAAACTCTTTGAAGAAAACATAGGAGTAAATCTTCACAATCTTGGGCTACACAAAAAATTTTAGACCTGACACCAAAGCACAAGCAATAAAAGAAACAATGATAAACTGGATTTAGTAAAAATTAAAAAAAAATTCACTTTACAAGATGCTATTATGAAAGTTAAATGTCATCCCAAACTCTGGGAGAATATACCTATAAATAATATATCTTATAAAGTACTTGCGCCCTGGCTGGCATAGCTCAGTGGATTGAGTGCGGGCTGGGAACCAAAGTGTCCCAGGTTCGATTCCCAGCCAGGGTACATTCCTGGGTTGCAGGCCATAACCCCCCCAGCAACCGCACATTGATGTTTCTCTCTCTCTCTCTCTCTCTCTCTCTCTCTCGCTCTCGCTCTCTCTCTCTCCCTCCCCCCCTCCCCCCCTTTTCTCTTCACAAAAAAAAAAAAAAAAAAAAAATAAAAAAAAATTAAAAAAAAAAAAAAAAAAAAAGTACTTGCATTCAGAATATAAAAAGACCTCTCACAACTCAATACTAGAAAGACAAATTACTCATTAAAAACAGAGTAAGAATTTGAATAAACATTTTTCCAAAGAACATATACAAATGGCCAATAAGCACATGAATAGATACTCAACATTATTAGTCATTAGGGAAATGAAAATCAAAACCACAATGAGGTAACATTTTTCACTCACTAGTGTTAGTGAGGATGTAAAGAAATTGGAACTCTCTCATACATTGCTATTGGGAATCTAAAATGGTGCAGTTCTTTGGAAAATAGTTTGGCAGTTCCACAAAATGTTAAATATAGAATTAATATATAACTCAGCAATTCTACTTCTAGATACCTATTTACTCAAATGAAAACATATGTATATACCAAAACTTGTACATGAATGTTCATAAATCCTTATTTACATTAGTTCCAAAACAGATATCCTAAATGTCCATCAAATGATGAATGCATAAATAAAACATGGTATATTCATCTAATGGAATATTTTCCAGCAATGATAAAAATAGAGCACTTTTACATGCCATCATATGAACAAACCTCTAGCACATTATGCTCAATGAAAGAAGCCAGACACATAAGACTACATGTTTATGATTATGTTTATATGAAATGTTTAAAAAATCTGTAGAGACAAAGTGATTGGTGGTTGTCTGGGACTGAGTATGGGAATAGGGATTGAGTACATATGACACAAGTTTTGTTTTTCTTTTTTGATAATTGACATCTTCTAAAATTAGACTGGGGTGATAGTTGCACAACTCTGTAAATATGTTAACATTCCTTAAACCATGCATTTTAAATGGGTGAGTTTTATCATACATAAATTCATATCAACAAAGTTGTTAAAATGCAGTGATTTAAGAAAATAATTATGATGACTTTATAAAGAATAAGATTACTAAACCAATTAAATTATAAAATACGTTTCCAGAAAAAGTATAACTCTCTAATTTATATTCCTGTTACCTTTTCAGGACCTTGTTCTATTTGTTAATTTCCCCCATTTACTTGTTCTGTACCCTACCATGGACCTCTTCCTTTGAATTCTGTGCTCCACTGTTTCGCTTACTTTGAGCCTATTTACTCTTTCTAAACTTCTTTCTCCCCACCATTCTGGATTGTGCTCTCACCTCTCTCCTGAAGCTCTTTTCTCCTGAGGCTTATTTTATTTTCACATCCCTTTTTTAAGGATTAAAAAATATATTTATTGAGGAGTTCTGGCCAAGATGGAGGCACAGAAACCCTTTGCTTCCTTGTACAACCAAAAGGAGGATAACAACCAATCTGAAGTCAATAAACAACCAGAAGTGCCAGAAAATCAAACTGCATGGAACTCTGACAACCAAGGAATTAAAGAAAAAATCAACCAGAACAACCAGACTGGTAAGGTGGCAGACCTTGGGTACCGGGCTGGCTGCCTTGAGGCTGCAGCTCATGGGCAGGGCTAACCAAAGGCAAAACAGAGACTTAGAGGTGGCTGTGGACTATGGCAGATGCTATTGTGGGAGAAACTCCCAGTCTCACACAAGAGTCTGATGAAAAGTGTGGTAGAGATGAGCAGGTGGGCTGTACTGTTCCCTCTCTGGCCCCTCCCCCACAGGCAGTGCCACAGTGCCCCAAAAAGGGTTTCCCTGCCTGGGTGAATTCCTAAGGCGCCACCCCCTTACAACTTATCAGGTGTGCTGAGACAAGGAAATATGGCCCAAATGAAAGAACAGAGCAAAACCTCAGAAAGAGAACCAAGCAAGGAAGAGATCACCAACCTGATGGAGAATCAAAAGCCCTGGTAATCAAAGTGCTCACAGATCTGGTTGAGTTTGGTTGAAAAATGAAGGAACAAATGAAGGCTACCCAAAGTGAAATAAAGCAAAATATTCAGGGAACCAACAGTGACAGGAAGGAAACCAGGACTCAAAGCAATGATGTGAAACAAAAGGAAAAAATAAACATCCATCTGGGACAAAATGAAGAAACAAGAGTTCAAAAAAGTGAAGAGAGTCTTATACACCTCTGGGACAACCTGAAACATTCCAATATCCAAATTATAGGGTTGCCAGTAGGAGAAGAACAACAGCAAGACATTGAGAATATATTTGAACAAATAATGAAGGAAAACTTCCCCAATCTGGCAAAGGAAATAGACTTCTAGGAAGTCCAGGAAGCCCAGAGAGTCCCAAAGAAGTTGAACCCAAAGAGGGACACACCAAGGCACATCATCATTAAGTTACCCAAGATTAAATATAAAGAGAGAATCCTAAAAGAAGCAAGAGGAAAGGAGATAGTTACCTACAAAGGTAGGTAAAATGACAAGTTCCCATAAGTCTATAAGCTGATTTCTCAAAAGAAATCTTGTAGGAAATAAGGGGCTGGAAAGAAGTATTTGAAGTCATGAAAGGCAAGGACCTACATCCAAGATTGCTCTATCCAGCAAAGCTATCATTTAGAATGGAAGGGCAGATAAAGTGCTTCCCAGAAGAGGTCAAATTAAAGGAGTTCATCATCACCAAGCCCTTATTATGTGAAATGTTAAAGGGACTTATCTAAGAAATAGAACAAGATCTGGAATGGGAGTAGGGGGGAGAAAACTGTACTTGAACAATGATTAAAATAAAAAAAAAGAAATAGAAGAAGATCAAAAACTATGAACAGTAAAATGACAACAAACTCACAACTATCAACAAATGAACCTAAAGGAAAAGAAAAACAATGAAAACAAAAACCAAGCAAACAACTAGCACAGGAACAGAATCAGATAAATGGACATCACATGGAGGGATTTCAGTGGGAGGGAGAAGGGAGGAATCGGGGGTGCGAAAGGTACAGGGAAGAAGAAGTATAATTAGTAGGCATAAAATAGATGGGGAGAGATAAATGGTATAGGAAACAGAGGACTCAGAGAATTTATATGTACAAGTCATGGACATGAACTAAGTGGGAGGAATGCTGGAGGGTTGGGGGGGCAGGGCGGAGGGGAGATAAGGGGGGGTGGAATTGGGAAAACTGTAATAGCATAATCAATAAAAAATATATAAGAAAAAATATATATTTATTGGGATAATACTGGTTAATCACAGTATTTTATTATTATTTTTTAAAGGTATTCTGCTTAATTTGATTTTGAACTTAAGTGGTTAGGTAGCATTATATACCCTGAACTAGATGACATTGACAGGGAGTAAGGATAACAGCTCAGCACAATGTAGAAATGAGGCCTAGCTGTATGCCCAGAATTGTGGGCACCAGTTCTGTAAATCAGAACTAAGGCCTTGTAAACAGAGCTCAGGTTCCTTAACCTCTGGTTAACACTCAGTGGTGGTAGCCAGACTGGAGTGACTTATGCAAATAAGACCAGGCCAAAAGGATGGCATTCAGCAAAATATCTCTGTGTTCAGTCCTCCAAAGCTATAACTGCTACCACTGATTAAAGTGATATTTACCTCATGCAATTATTCTAAGTATTAAATTATAAAATGTCTGCAAAATTATTATAAGAATATCAACATACTTTTTTTCTATTTCTAGTTTTGAAAAGAGCTAGAATTTTGTTGTTAAGACTATGAAATAATATTGATAAACACAGAATTTTAAAACCAAAATGTATATATATGTATATATATATAATGGCAATCATAACAAAATATTTCTGCTGTTATTTCAGTTGTAACTGGGTGGAGAAACTAAGACAACTATGTCTCTTTTTACTCCTTTTTGAGAACAGTGAGGATATATAATTGAGGCACATTAGAAAGCACCAAATTTGCTTGAGTGACTGACCTTAACTAGCCATAAATGCTGAAAAACCAGCATTTGAAACAGAAGATATTTTCTATACCACTCATCTGCATCATTAATTATATAACCCTATATACATCATCATTATATAACCCTGCATCATTAATATTATAACCCTATATACCCCCAAACACAATGACTACATTCGTTATGTATTTTCACTTCCTGGATGTTTTTCTCAAACTGCTGGTTGTATTTCTTTCATGAAAAGTGGCAAATAATTTTTCTTGGGTTTATGAATTTAACAGATATTCACTGAGTACCTGCTACATACTTGACCCTGTGACAATACTTGTGGTGGCTAATGTTGCTGGTGTTTATATTTTGAGGGCAATAAGGATTTTTAAATGTCACATAAAATATTCTTTATAGAAGTACTGATAGTTGTATTTCCTGGCAGTTTTTAAAAATTCTATTAAATTTATTGGGGGTGACATTGGTTAATAAAATTATAGGTTTTGATCAATCTATAGATAGGTCTCTATTTCAAAATGACAAGTAATTGCCTTTTCTTTGTCCCTGAGTTGTCCTTGTGTGGTAGAGTTTAAGGCAGTTGTATGCTGGCAAACTGGCTCTCCAGAGAAAATTAAATAAATAAAACATATAGGTGTAGTATTGTGATTTCCATAGTGGATATACTCCCACTGTTGCCAGTTTCAAGTTATGTTAGTAACTGATATTACTCAATGCAGTTGATAAACTAGCCAGTTTGAACCCTCTACAAAGAGGCAATTGCCTTTAGTCCTCATCCAATGAAGAATAGCTTTCACACTGTTCCTGAAGTAACATCCACCTTGATTGGAAAGACTTTGGGAAGAAGAGAACTAATGCTTCTGAAGTACAAGCTGAGCTAGGCACTGTGCCTTTTAGGTATTCCTTATAACTGTGAGGGAGACAACAATTCACAAGTGAGTCAGTAGAGACTCAGAGGTTAAAATGGTCTGCCCAAAGCTATACAGTACCCTGCAGAGCTAAAATTTGAATCCTGATGCCAAATTCCATGCTACTTTTCATTGTACTATGATAACATCCTAGGGAAAAGCTGGCAGTAGAGAAAATGAGATACTGTACTTTTCCAGTGGTAGTATCCTGGATATTGTTTACCTTCTGAGGCATTGGTACACCAACTATAGTGCTTTTGGCTTCCTAGAGGACGTTAGGGTAATCTCTCTGTGGGTAGCAGGCAGGGAAGGCAGTGAAGACAAATATATGATGTGTATTTGGAGTAGGATACTTCTAAATGCTTTGATTGATTTGAGACTAAGGAGGGACTGAATTGAATGGCTAGGTATGAGAGTGGCAGAGATGTTGAAGTAGCACATTTTGGGGGACTCAGGTGAGTCCTAGAATTGTCCATTTGAGAGATCAGTGCTGTCCCTGGAGGTAGTGGTTACCAAATCAAGTCAGGGAATACAAATAATTGGGACAATTTTCTTTTTTATTAAATTTATTGGGGTAACATTGGTTAATAGGATTGTATAAGTTTCAAGTGTATAATTGTATGATACATCATCTGTATATTGTATATGTTTTACTAGAAAAAGTTTCCATAACAGTAGGAATCTTTCTTTTGTCTATTGTTATGCCCCCATTGTCTAGAACAGTGCTTAACATGGATACATGGATGGATGGATGGATGGATGAATAGATAGATAGATGACTTGCCTGTAGGCTTGTAGTTCTATTCCAGACTTGGTTCTTGCTTGAAACCATGTTTTTTTTTTCTCAGATATCCATAAGAGATCAACACTGAGGCCTCTCACATTTTTCACAGCTAAGTATCTCACTAGCAATTACGTAAAGACAAATGACGTCAGTTGGGTGATAAGATGTGTAACATTGCTTTGGGAAGCCTTCTTCACTCTCCTTGGGCTGAATAGATACCAATTATTGAGTGTTTAGTGTATGCCAGATAGAGCAATAAGTGCTTTACATGCATTAACTTACTAAATCTTCACAATGAACTTATGAAATAGACAATTAGGCCTATTTTACAGATGAAAAACTGAGGCCTGGAGAGTTTAAGTCAGCTAGTATGAGGAAGAGCCAGTAATCAAACCAAATTTTCCCCAGCTATTAATCTTATATTTGTTCCACTATACTCTATTGCATCCTTTTCTAATACTATTCATTCATTGATTCAGGGAATGTTTATCAAGTCCCAAGCTCTTTGTATGCCAGACACTTAGACCTTCTGAAAGGAAAGGGGATTCTTGCTCTGCTTAGATGTCATGAGAAACACTTATATTTTCTAACAACATTTTCCCCTATTTCTCATAACTGTGATGCCTGGTAATTTGGAAATATCAGGGGATATTAAATAACTTGACACCCCCTCTTTCCAAATGTTTCAGCAAGTTCCCTGGGGCAAGAGTGCCTTACTTAGTCCCCAAAGATTAATAAAATCCCATGCAATGGTTTTATAAACTCTATCATACCCAACTTCTAAAGGTTTTATTTATGCTTTCAGTACCTGAGCTGCTCCCCCCTAAAGCTTATTTTGTCTCAGAGGAGTCAACAGCCATAGAATACAGCCTTTTCTTTTAAGAATGTTTTCCCAAAAAAATGTTAAATCCATTTAATACTAGTAAAGAGGCTTCAAAGGGTCACATAAAAAGTACCAGTAGCACAAGTTCTTCCTCATAGAGACTCACAAGGAGGTAGAAAGGGATTGGGTTAAACCTAGGGCTGAACCAGCCTTTCCTTTGTACCTTTGTTAAGATTCTGGCCCTTTTTGTTTGTTTGATTTTTTGGTCCTTCGACAAACATTTATAGAATGTCAACTATGTGACAGGCAAAGTGCTAGGGTGTGCTGTCCAATAGAAATATGAGAGTTACATACATGCCTCTCCTTATCTTTAATCTTGGGTAATGAAATAATGATGTGCCTTGGTGTGTGCTTCCTTGGGTTCCACTTCTTTGGGACTCTCTGAGCTCCCTGGACTTCCTGGAAGTCTATTTCCTTCGCCAGATTGGGGAAGTTCTCCTTCATTATGTTTTCAAATAAGTTTTCAATTTCTTGCTCCTCCTTCTCCTTCTGGCACCCCTATGATTCAGATGTTGGAACGTTTAAAGATGTCCTGGAGGTTCCTAAACCTCTCCTCATTTTTGTGAATTCTTGTTTCTTCATTCTGTTCTGGCTGAATGTTTATTTCTTCATTCTGCTCCAAACCATTGATTTCAGACCTGGTTGCCTTCCTATCACTGTTGGTTCCCTGTACACTTTCCTTTATTTCACTTTTCATAGCCTTCACTTTTCTGTCTATTTTGCGACCATACTCAACCAATTCTGTGAGCATCCTGATTACAAGTGTTTTGAAGTCTGCATCTGATAGATTGGCTATCTCTTCCTCACTTACTTGTATTTTTTCTGGAGCTTTGATGTGTTCTTTCATTTTGGGCCATTTTTTTGTCTCAGTGGGCCTGTTACATAGTAAGGGACACAGAACCTTCAGTGTTTATCAGGGCGGGGCAACGCATTTTGCTGTGTTATGTCACTGCGTTGTGGTGCTGTATGTTGGGGAGGGGTCTGAGAGGGAACAATGATGATTGCTCAGCTCTGCCAGCTTTCAGCCACTTCTTCTGCTACCCACAGGCAAAATTGGCCCTTCTGGTACTGATTCCTGAGTGGGTGGTTTTGTGTATGTTCTAGGACCCTGTGGGTCTCTCCAACAAACTCTCCTGTGAGGCTGGGGGTTTTTCCCACCACCTCAGCCTTCACAGGTTTTTTCAATCAGAGGTTTTGAGGCTTTATATCCCTGAATGGAACCCTGAGTTGCACAGTTTGTCTCGCTCCCCAGTTGTTCCTCCTGATTTATGTGCACTCAAATGTGTAACCCCCTGCTCCACCAGCCACCGCCCTCCCTTCCCTGGCCCTCCAGCTGCTGGCTTGGCATGAATCCTCTCTGCCTGGCTGCCCATCCCCACCCCTCCTACCGGTCTGGATGAATATTTCTTGTTTAACTCCTTGGTTGTTGGACTTCCATACAGTTTGATTTTCTGTCAGTTCTGGTTGTTTTTTGTTTTTAAATTTGTTATTGTCCTTTTGGTTGTGTGAAGAGGCACAGTGTGTCTACCTATGCCTCCATCTTGGCCAGAAGTCTACACTAGTCAGATTTAAATGCTCAATAGTCACATGTGGCTAGTGGGTAGCAACTGTACTCACAGCTCAGTGCTAGGCCTTGGCATCAGGGATACTGAAGTGTATTAGATACCTTTCTGTGAAGTGATGAGGAAAGGCACATCAGCTGGAATGAGCCTGATAATAGCTTGTTTAGCAGAAAGCTGTTTCTTTAATAATTACCTACATGGCCTGAAAATCACAAGGTTATATCTCCATAATAACATTAACAGTCCTTAAAGCTCCTTTACTTCAAGTCTCCTGCACTGCTTTTGGAAGAGTAGTTCTGTTAAAGCAGGATACCATTTTGATTCCTCAAATATTTTCCAAGACAGGGGAGGTCACAGACCTCTGCAGAGTGCCCATGAACTGAGGCAGGAAACAATTTAAGGTGGGGACCTTCAGGGTCATTAAAGAAGAGGTCCCTGCCATTCAAAACCTTCAAGTGATCCAGGGGACAGAGCGACAAAGTACAGATTACTAACTTGGGATTCTCTCAGTTTTCTCCATCCTCTATCTTACCCCATTGCTGAGTCTCTTCTCCCAGGGCATTCCCATCTCTCAGGGGCCCCCCGCTTCTCCTCTTTGCTCTGGGGGTTGTATAACTGCATGTATTAGGGTATGCAATCATGTGTGTGACTATATGGAAGTATATGAATGTATGTGGGACTATGTGAGTGCTACCATGGTTCAGTATGCAAGGGATGGATGGGTGAGTTTACAGATCCAAAAGTATACCTAGGAATAATCAAATGAAAAGTGTCTTTCTAGTTTTTGTCCACTCAGAAGGAGATACAAATTAATGATGACTGAATTTAAGCCCAGAGGTCACTTGAAATTTCCAGGGACATACTCTCCCTGTAGTTGCAGGGGCTGTCTGGGTCAAATGATGCAAAACTAGAATTGAGTTTTCTACCATTGGAAGAAAATATTTTAGTCTATTTTCTCACATAAAGGGCTGTCAGGGTTGTCTTGGGTTTTAAGTATTCTTTCTTGACAGGAAACATAGAGGTGGGTTTTATAAAAAGTACCCTTGGAGAAGGCAGGTTTCCTTTTTAATATTATGGGGCAATTAGGAAAAGAGCAATGGGAGAGCTGTAGTTAGGAGACAGGACACTTCTCAGCAGCTCCTAAGCCACATCAGACATTCCCTCAGACTGGGTGTAAAGGTAATCTAGCTAAAGGCGTTAATCATCAGAAAACTAAGACAAGTGTTAAGAAACAATCAGAGAAAAGGAAGTACTATGTTACTTGTAATTAAACACTAATAATGTGAAGTAGAGACAGCATGTATTTGACATGACCAGGAAAAGCTGTAAGATCAGGGAAGCCTTTGTATTTCCCTGATAGTGTTGATTAGTGCCATGTTGGGTAGCAGGAAAAGTAGATAAGGAGCTGTCAACAATACAGCCCAATGTTGCTAAAGAAAATTACTATGGTTACCTTCCGATTCTCCACAAACTATGCAGAAACAAACCTGGACAAAAGTCTAACAATGAACCCAAGCTCTTCTTGACATACAGAATATCATTAGCTCCTCAGCTAACATTATTTTGTCATACTGATAGAGAGACCCCTTTTGTCAAGGCTACGTTTGAATTTTGCTAGGTGGCGAAATACTAGTCTCTATTGTTCCCTTAGAAGTTAGCTGAAGACTCAATGCCTGATAGTTATAGAACATAAAAGTTTCATTATTCTTTTGTTCTATTGTGACATAACCCTAGGAACAACAATTTCACAGTTGATCAAAGTCATGGAACCACATGGGTTGATGTATATTCTGAACAATGTTTAGCATGGACTCCATGATTTCAACTAGAGTTACAGGATTCTATTATTGTCTCATAAGTTTTAACCAAACCAACTGTCTTATTATAAATGAATAAAGATAGGTTAAATTAACAGTGCTTATAATAATACATTTTTTATGTGTATGTCTTTATGAAACCTTGGGTGAAGGTAATGAAGGCAAGTCTTAAAATTTTCTTATTTTTATGTAGCAAGACAGACTCTTGTTGAATATAGAGTATCATATTAAATGAAGTCTTAATGTTTAATGGCCATCCTCTTCTAGTAACTCATTTCAAAACAATCTTAACCAAGCTGTGGTTAGAGAGCTTTTATTAAATGTCCAACACTGTACTACTACTGTTTATCATTTTCCAACCTGATTATTTGCTTGAGGTTGCTGAAGGATGATAATGAACATTATACATAAGGGTTCTTCCCTTATGGTTCATGAAATCAACTAAGTGCAGTTAAAAATAACAGATTTGGCTGCTTCAAAAGAGGTTTAGCAATAGAAAAAAGACCACTTTGAACCATTTTAAAAAGGAAGCTACCCACAAATGCAGAAGTTCATCATTTTGGGAAGGGTCTGTAATAACAGCAATAAGGATTCCTGAATGAAGCCATTTGGACACTCCTCTCTGGAAAAGTGTGGGCCTTAAATAGCTAATGTTGGCCAGGTGGCCTGGCACATGTGGCACTCTTTTCTGGACTCCCAGTATTAGGGTCTCATTGCTGGCAAATCTGGGTATAGATTCTAGCAAACACCTCCATAATAATCATTTCATTCCTAGAAGTGCTGCCTGGAGGAAGCCAAAATAATGAGATGGCTTGTTAGCAGCTTGAAGTCCCCATGAAACATCTCTTTTGTCCATTACCAGTTCACTCCGGCTTTGATAACTTTCACAAGATAGATGATGGAGGTCTTGTAACAATTAGATTTTTAATGGTAAGGACACAGCCCAGTCTGGGGTCAGCAGTGGAAGCTAGTTCAGGGCACCAGTGACTGCTAAGCTTGCTGAAAGTCTATTTTAGAAAGAACCTTCCCATAGCAAGAATACCAAGAATTTGATTTGCCACTTCCTCACACATCCTATGCCCTAAGCAATCCATATCTGACAAACTAACTTATTCAAATATATCAAGATCTTTCCCACCTCTTTGTCTTTGCATATGTTGTACCCTTTGCTAGAATGTTCCCGTCTTCTTTTACACAGTGAACTCTCAACCATTCTTCAAGATCTAGCTCACATGACATATTCCCTGTATATCTTTCTCTCATTCCAACCCTACCCTTCCTGTGGTCCCATAACTTTTTGTACAGATCTCTATTCTAGCATAGTAATAGGCTCATAATAGGGAGTATATTATCTATGAAGATATCTCTCTTTGAAAGATGGGAATTATACCTTATTATCTGTTACTTCCATTAACCAAAACAGAGACAGGCATACAGCAGGCTGAACCAGGTAAATGCTGACTGAATAATTATTCAGATGTGGCTGGGGTTGCATATTTCTAGATTTCATCATCATTAAGCTTTATTTGCTATTATACCCTGTGTGTGCATTTCAGAGACCTCTTGTTTAGTGAAATTATTAAACTTTTCTATCTTTTTAGTTTTTTTCTTTGAGCAAAAGATACATGTGTAGCCTTCAAGTGAATTGGTTCAATGCCCAGATTCCAGTGGAACACCACTGGCTCCCTCTTGTGAGGCAGTCTCAGAATTTCTCCTATAATTAATTTCTTAGCACATCTGTGGACAAATTCTTAGTAGAGTTGTTATAATGATCTAAATGCTTTGGCTCCTAAGTGTTGTGAACCAACCAGTTCCTTCTTGGGAAACATTAAGAGCCTTGACATGGGTAAGTAAAGGTGTCACCCTGGGAATTTTGACTGCCTCAAAATCTGAGCATCCTAAAATCAAAAGGGTTCCTGAGGGTTGGTCATCTTTATAACCTAATTTCACAAAGCAACTCATACCAGTTTTGAGTTGCTGTGTTTTCTAGAGGGTTCTCTGCCTTTTAGAAGATTACCTCCTTTAAGGAACTAAAATATGCCTCCAACTGAACCAAGGCTTAGTCTTTGGAGCCATATAAAATAGTCTGTACCTTCTTAATAATTTACTGCCCTTTGGATAGTTACAATGTTGGATTCTTCATGACATATTTTCTATATTCATTTTTTTTTCAGAATTTGTGAGTACCTTCATAGTGCCAGGCACACTGGCCTAATAATCTTCAGGTCCCTCAACTGTTTCCTATTATGTCAGGTTTATAGTCCTCTGAACCACTTCTAGATAATTGCCATCTTGTCACTGGATCCAAAGCTTGTAACTAGTTACATGTTATCCTTGTTAAATGCTTCCCATTGTTCCAGCCAGTTCAGATCTTTAAGTTTCCATCATATGTAGGACCTACTATGTCCTGGGTGAGACTGTTCTTTTAGTTCATCAGTATAAGCTGTCAGTTATAGGACTTTAGAATACTATTTCTGATGACACATCATGTTGGTGTTGAATTGACAGGTACCAGATCTGCGTTTAATTCATTCACATCTACGAAACTAAAATAGTGCTAATTATCCTTCCTTCATAGGGTCATTGTCAGGATTCATAAGATACTGTATGTAAAACATTAAGCACCGTGCCCCAGCACTTAGTGGGTGCACAATAGAAGTTAATGACGTTCTCTCAGCTTCGGGCCAGCCTTGCCCTGCCCACCACTGCCCTCTACTGAGGAGAGTCAGTAACTGCCCTGTTCCCTTTGATCTCTCTAGAGCTTTAGAGAAGGGGAATCTTCCATGAGATATAAGACAAACTGGCAAACTTGCCTCAATTATGTAAAATAGTTCTTGTAAAATATTGCAGTAGGTGTCATTGCCCTTTTCGGACACAGCACAACTAAATTAGAGTTCTGTATTGCATAAATAGCTATTGGTATGAACTTACTATTTTTTTATGTATTACAAAATCCCAAGGTGATAATCATGAATGCTTTGAATATAATCCAAGGTTATATTGTTCACTGTTATGTAAATACTCAAAATCATAGCCTGAATCTGAATTCATTCACAGATTTTGTGGATAAAATGATTCCTGTGTTCTTTCTGAAGAGGAACATGTATATCAATTAGTTCTCTTAATTCCTGTGAAAAGATGATATAGGTTTGCATAAAAGCAACAAAAATACAGGGAACCAAGTGGCACTTAGTCGCACACTGATGAAAGGCCATATTGTTGGTATTTTCCTCCACTAGAGCATTTTGGGAGTGCTGAGAGTAATTCCTAAGCTTGGCAATCAGACATTATAGTAGAGTGAAGAGGGTAGTTGTCGTGTTAGACATGAATTTGAATTCCACCTCTGCTATCCACTAGCTGTATGATCTAGGATAAGTCCTTTGACCTCACCTTACCTCAGCTTTGTCTTGTATAAAATAAGAAATAATCACACCAACATTGAGGGTTTATTGTGACTAGTATAAATAAGGTTAACAATTCTGTACCGTTTAGCATGGAGCTTGGTACATGGTAGGCAAGCAATAAATCCTTGTTCTTACGATCATTTACAGTTAATAGCAGTTAAGCCACTTAAAGCTACAGTATCATTTTCCTATTGGAGGGTGAAAGGAACAATATGTACATGATCTAGGGATTCAGTTCCTGGGTTCATGTAGAAACTGAGCCACCCTGAGTCCTTCAGATTTTTCTGTAAGTTTATAACTATTCACCTGAAGGGCACAGGAATACACTAGGTGCTTAATAGCCCTTGGTGGAATGTGGGCAAGGACAGTGAGAAGACACCTGGAAAGTAAGGTACCACTTATGATCTGGACCACAATTCTTTAAATGAAAGGACTTGGATTTACCAACCCAAACAGAAGTGAAATATTGCTGCCTGTTTTGGATGTCTATAAATATTAGGTTCATGAATCTGGTGAGCTAGTCACTGAGGGCCCCTTTTTAGCAGAATATGGTTGCTAGAATCATGGCTTTCTGTTGAGGAGTCTTGATCTAGAGACAAAAAAACAAACCCTAAAGTGTTTGGCTCACAAGAAAAGAACAATCTGGATGAAGTGGATTTCTTAGTAAAGGATAAACTTTACCACCAACCAGCTTTGTAAATTAAAAACAGACACAAAAACTAATCTATAATGATAGAAAGATAATCAATGGTTGCCTGAGGAGGGGGACATGGAAGGGTAGGTGGTAGTACAAAGGGCTGAAGAAAAATTTGAGGATTAATATATGTCAATTGTACCTTAATAAAGCTGTTATTTAAAACAAACCCGGTAAACATACCACCTGACACCTGGTAGGTGTTTGCTAAACATGTAGTAAATTAAGATAAATAATTGTGACAGAACAATTTCTAGAATGGCTGTGTGAGGAGTTCAGCAGACTTCTCACCAGAAATAATCATTATAATGATAAAAATTACAAAAATACCATTTAAGGTGTCTGAAAAAATAGTCTAAAGGTATGCAACATTTATTTAAGAAAATGTATGAAATCTTTGCAAGAATGATTGGCATCTGAGACATTTAAGCTAGGGCTTTCCCCTACTCCTCCTTCTAGGTTTATATTTCAGAAGATTTATTCCAGGTGGATGCAGCCAATAAAACAGTAGCTCTCTTCTTCACTAGCTCCTGGATGAAGGGCTATAGTTTTACTCTGGCATGGACAGGTTGCAAGTAACTCTTATTCTGTCCTTTAGTTTTGTGATGTGGAAAATTTATTCTGTGTGAGCATGGCCAGGAAGACTGCCTTGCCCATCTCCTACTCCTAAGATTGAGTCTATATCCTAGACAAGTGTGGCAAACTGTGAGTGGCAGTTGGAGAAGACCAGGGACTCCCATTTCTTCCCTCCCAGGTCCAGTACCCAGGCCCAGGCATTGTATTTGTCAGAGGACTTCAAGGGTTCCTAGGGCAGAGATGTCACCCCAGAAGACACAGTCTGCCATATCACCCTCTCCCCACCTAGCCCCAGCATATAAGCACAACCTATAGAGACTGACTTTCTTTGGAACAGAGTGTGAAAGGAACTCATGCTTAAAGGTATTGCTGAAAACCATAGGGATCATAGTAGTGAAAAGTATAAAAATAATTATGTATTAGTAGAAGATGGAAAATAGCAGACCAGCCAGATATATTTGCAGAAAGACCTAGGAAAATAAACCATCAAAAAGGCCGTACTAAGATCAAACTTCTCCCTAGTGGTCTGAAAAACTGTACACATGCACTATGTTAAACCTGTGTAGGAGCAACCGGAAAAATTATTTGTGAACTTCCAAATTCTGTTTGAACGCAGGATAGAATCAAAAAGTTCCTGAATTGTGAAGGTATTCCACAAACCATACAAAGATACATTAGCAAAGGGTAGACACTTCATTGAATCTTAGTCCTTAAGAAAAACCTCTATGTGATCACAGGCTAAACTAACTATGCTGAACTAGAGGTAACTCCTATAAAGCCAAGTATAAAAACAAAACAACAGGGAAAATGTGCATGATGTCAGAGACTACACACTGCAGAGAGAATAGATTTCAGAGAGAATCAGTCCAGGCAAGTCACTAAACAAATAGAGAAAAGCAAACAAAATAGAAACAGCAACAAAACCCAAGGGAAGTGGGTAAAGAAAAAAACAGTTATTACAACATATTATTTAAAATATCTATTTTGCAATAAAATTATGAGCCCTGTTACATTTACATTAGCATCCCCCAACATGAAATACTTAAGTACAAATCAAACAAAATACGTACAAGAAATATATGAAGTAAACTACAAAATTAGAATGAATGAAATCAAAGAACTGAATAAATGGTTAGGTATTCCATGTTCATAGATAGAAGGACTCAATATTGTCAAGATGTCAATTCTTCCCAACTTGATCTATGGATTCAATACAATTCCTATCAAAATCTCAGCAAGTTATTTTGTGGATACTGATGAACAAATTCTGAACTTTGTATGGAGAAGCAAAAGTCCCATAGTATCCAACACAATTTTCAAGGCAAAAAATAAAGTTGGAGGACTAACACTACATGGCTTTAAAACTGACTATAAAGCTACAATATTTAGCCCTGACTGGTGTGTCTCAGTGGGTTGCGCATTGTCTTGCAAACTGAAAGGTTGCTGGTTCAATTCCTTGTCAGGGCACATGCCTGGGTTGCAGGCCAGGCCTCCAGTTGGGGGTGTACAAGAGGCAACCAATCAATGTTTCTCTCCCTCTCTTTCTCTCTCCCTTCCCCTCTCTCTAAAAATAAATAAAGTATTTTTCTTTTTAAAGCTACAGTATTTAAGCCAATGTGGTATGGGTAAAAGAATGGACAAATAGATCAACGGAGTGGCAAGCCCAGAAATAAACCCACATAAAGATACTCAACTGATATTTTGACAGAGGAGCAAAGGCAACACAATGAAGCAAAGGTAATCTTTGCAACAAGTGATGTTGAAACAATTGGATATCCATATGCAAAAAAAATAAATCAAGACACTAACCATAACTTTTCATAAAAATTAACTAAACATACATCATAACACTAAATGTAAAATGTAAAACTATAAAACTCCTGGAAGACACATAGTAGAAAACCTAGATGACTTTGGACAAGGCAATGAATTTTTAGATATAACACCAAATTCTTTATTTAGATATAACACCAATTATTTATGTCATGGATCATGAATAAATAATTTATAAGCTGGATTTCCTTAAAATAAAAAAGTCTGCTCTGTAAAATACACTGTCAAGGGAATTAGAAGACAATCTACTGGACTAGGTGAAAATATTTGCAAAGATACATTTGGTGAAGGAATTTATCCTAAGTATACAAAGAACTCTTAAAATTCAACAATAGGAAAAGCAACTCAATTTAAAAGTGGGTCAAATATCTTTTTTTTAGTTTCCTTTTTAAATTAAATTTATTGGGGTAACATTGATCAATAACATTTTTATGCTCCAGGTGTACAATTCTATAATACATCATCTGTATGTTGCATTGTGTGCTCACCACCCAAATCTAGAGTCCCTCTGTCACCATATATTTGACCTCCTTTACCCTCTTCATTCTTCCCCCAATCCTCTTCCCCTATGGTAAATCACCATACTGTTGTCTGTATCTGTTAGTTTGTTTGTTCATTTGTTGCTTTCTGTTTTATATCCCACATATGAGTGAAATCATATGGTTCATGTCCTTAGAATGATACTCTCAAGATCTATCCATGCTGTCACACATGGCAATATTTCATCCCTTTTATGGCTGAGTAGTACTCCATTGTATATACATATCACATCTTTAACCAAGCATCCATTGAAGGACACTTATATTGTTTCCATGTCTTGGCTACCATGAATAATGCTACAATGAACATAGTGGTACATATATTTTTATGAGTAAGAGTTTCAAAACATTGGGCCAAGGATCCTAACAGACATCTCTCCAAAGAAGATATTCAGATACTAAATAAGCATATGAAAATTTGTTCCATATCATATGTCCTTGGGGAAATGGAAATTAACATAACACTGTGACTCCACTTACATATCAGAATGGCCAAAGTCCAGAACATTTACAACATCAAATGCTAACAAGCATGTGGATCTACAAGAACTCTCATTCAATGCTGGTGGGAATGAAAAGTGGTACAGGTGCCTAGCAAAAAATTTTGGCAATTTCTTACAAAACTAAACATACTATTAACCAAATGATTCAGCAACTGCACTCCTTGGTATTTACCTAAAGGACTTGAAAACTTATGTTCACACAAAAACATGTACATGTATGTTTATAGTAGCTTTTTTCATAATTGCCAAAAACCTGGAAGTAACTAAGATTCTCTTCAGTAGGTAAGTTGATAAATAAAGTGTGGTACTCTAGATAATGGAATATTATTCATCACTAAAAAGAAAGGAATAATCAATCCATGAAAAGACATGGAGGTAACTTTAATGCATGTTAATAAGTGAAAGTAGTCAATCTGAAGAGACTACATAGTGTTTAATTCCAACTATAATGACATTCTTAAGAAGACAAAACTATAGATTAGTAAAAAGGTCAGTGGTTGCCAGTGTGCAAGTTTGGGATGAATAGGCAGAGCACAGAGAATTTTTAAGGCAATAAAACCACTCTTAATGATACTATAATGATAAATACATGTCATATACATTTGTCCAATTCATAGAACACACAATACCAAAAATGAACACTAAGATATACTTTGGACTTGGGAGATTATGATGTATTTGTGTAGGTTCATCAGTTGTAACAAATGTACCACTCTGGTGGGGGATGTAAGTTATGGGGAGGCTGTGCATATGTGGATATTGCAAGACAAGGGGTATATGGGAAATATCTGTACTTTCCTCTCAATTTTGCTGTGATCCAAAACTTCTCTAAAGACAGAAATCTTTTTAAAAACAATGGCATAAAACAGTATTTATAAAATTGATAATAACAGTGCAAGCAGAGGGACAGGAAAGAAGCCAAAGTTGAACAAGAAAATGACACTAGAGAGTAGCTCCATGTACAGAAAGAAATGAAAAATGTTGGAAATGATAAATGAGAATATTAATACAAAATCATTAAATATTTTTCTTCTTTGTCTTAGCCTCTTTAAAAGATACTAGAGAGCAATCATAATACTGTATTATTAGGTTTGTAAAATATGAAATATATATTTTAGCATTTAAATAAACAGGAGTTCTAGGTTAGTTTAACATTCATAAATCAATATAACACCCTATATTAATAGATAAGAGGGCAAAAACATGATTATCTCAATAAGCGAAGTAAAACCATATGAGTACTTAAAAATCTGGGGAACAGTCATGATAAAAAACCCTTAACAAACTACAAGAATAAGATAATTTATTCAACATGATGAAGAGCATTTATTAAAAACCCATAGCTAACATCATAATAGTGAAAGTCTATTTGCTCCCCTCGCAATGTCAAACAAGAAAAGGGTGTCCACTATTGCCACTTGTATTTACCATTGCACTGGAAGTTCTAGCCAAAGTAATCATGCAAGAAAATAGATAAGAAGCATCCAGCTTGGAAAAGAAGAGGCAAAACAGTCTGTATTTGTGGATAACATGGTCTTGTATAAAGAAAATTCTAAGGAATCCTCTAAAAAAATTATAACTAGTAAATGAGTTAAGCAAGGTGACAAAATGCAAGGTAAATGAACAAAAATCAATTGTATTTCTATATACTAATAATGAATACTCCAAAAATAAAATGAAAAAAACATTTATACTTATAATAGCATCAAAAAGAATAAAAAACTTATAAACAACAAAAGAAGTATAAAATTCATACACTGAAAACTACAAAATATTGGCCAAAAAATTAAAAAAGACCTAAACAAAAACACATCCCAATTTTATGAGTCAAAAGGTCAATATTGGCACTCTTGCAACATGGCACTGTGAGCAGCACCCAGTGTGCCAGCTAGGCTCTGCAGCTTGCTCACTGTGTGGGTACTCACTGCACCCTGAGTGAGGGCGTTTGAGGGTGAGTGCCTTCTGGATGCTGCACATCAGCTCCAATCTGCTCTCCATGGGTAAGTTCACAGAAAAACATGAATGGATAACAGCAGAAAATGGTATTGGAACAGTAGGAATCAATCAGTTTTGCACAGGAAACTTTGGGAGATGTTGTTTACTATAGTCTTCCTGAAATGGGACAAAATTGAACAAATGAGGTGAGTTTGGTGCTTTGGAAAGTGCAAAAGCTGCTAGCAAACTCTTTTCTCCTCTAACAAGAAAAGTAACCAAAATTAATGAAACACTCACAGAAAATCCAGGACTTGTTGACAAATCTTGTTATGGAGATGGTTGGCTTATGAACCCTTCAGAACTAGATGAACTAATGAACAAAGAAGCATATGAGAAATACATAAACTCTACTGAGGAGTGAAAACAGACCCTGCCAATAAAGTAGTATGAAACAAACAAACAAACAAAAAGAAATGTCAATATTGTCACAAATAGCAACAATTCACAGTTTGGTTCATAGATCCAATGCAAACTATGTCAAAATCCCAGATTATTTTTTTTTTTAGGAATTGAATAGTTGATGTCAAAATTCATGTAAAAATTAAAAGGAGACAAAGTATTGAAAACAATTTTAATAAAGAAGAGGAAAGTTAGAGGACTTACTGACTTTAAAACTTACTACAACATTACTACAATCAAAGCATTGTGTTACCTACATAAGAACAGACATTTAAATCACTGGGATGGATTTGAAACCCACAAATAAACTCTTACATTTATGGTGAGTTGATTTATTGACCAACTAACTAAATTGATGCAGAAAGAGGATTGACAAAATTCAACAAAATTTCATGATAAAAAACAATGAATAAACTAAGAATAAAAGGGAATTCCTCAACCTGATAAAGGGCATTTGTGAAAAACCCACAAATAACATTATACCTAGTTGTGAAAGACTGAAAGATTTCCCTTATTCAAGAACAAGACAAAGATGTTTACTCTCATCATTTTATTAACATTTTTCTCAAAGTTCTAGCCAGAACAATTAGACAAGAAAAAGAAATAAAGGTCATTCATCACATATGACATGATTTTATATATAGAAAATAAGAAGGAATAAAAAATATCTAGTAGAGATGGTAAACAAAACCAGCAAATTTGCAGGATACAATATCAATATTTAAAAAATCAATTGTATTTCTACACATAAACAATGAAGAGTCCACAAATGAATTAAGAAAATCTATTTCCAATACCATCAAAAAAATGTAGATTCCTTGAGTTCTGGCCAGGATGGAGGTGTAGGTAGAAATACTTCATTTCCTCACACAACCAAAAGAAGGATAACAACCAACTTATAAACAATAAATAATCAGAAGTGCCAGAAAATCAAACCGCATTGAATCAGAAGTGCCAGAAGTGCCAGAAAATCAAACCAACAACCAAAGAGTTAAAGAAACATTCACCCAGACTGGTAGGAGGAGTAGAAATGGAAGACAGGCAGCTGAGCAGAGAGGATGATCAGCAAGGCAGCAGACCTCTCAGGCAAGGTGGGGCTGGCTGAACAGGAAACTAAAGACTCAAAGCTAGGATTTCTGGCCAAGATGGAGGAATAGGTAGATACACTGTGTCTCCTTGCACAACCAAAAAAAGGACAACAACAAATTTAAAAATTTAAAAAAAAACAACCACCAGAACTGACAGAAAATCAAACTGTATGGAGGTCCAACAACCAAGGAGTTAAAGGAATATTCATCCAGATTGGTAGGAGGGGTGGAGACAGGCAGCTGGGCATAGAGGACTTGAGGCAAGTCAGCAGCTGGAGGACCTGAGTGGGTGAGGTGGCCCCTGGCAGACCAGGTGGTCCTACATTTGTGTGTGGATAAACCAGGAGGAAAAACTGGAGAGTAAGAAAGACCATGCAACCCAGGGATCCAGCTCAGGGAAACAAAGCCTCAAAACCTCCGACTGAAAAAATCTGTGGGAGTTGTGGAGGTGAAAGAAATTCCCAGCCTCACAGGAGAATTCATTGGAGAGACCCACAGGGTCCTAGAACATACACAAACCCACCCACCTGGGAATCAGCACCAGAAGGGCCCAATTTGCTTGTGGGTAGTGGAAGAAGTGACTGAAAGCCCACCAAGAGCCAAGCAAGTGGCATTGTTCCCTCTCACACCCCTCCCCCACATATAGCACCACAAAGAACTGACATGGGTTGCCCCATCTTGGCAAATATCTAAGGCTCTGCCCCTTACAACGTAATAGGTGCACTGAGACAAAGAAAAGGGGGGGGGGCAAATGAAAGAACAGATCAAAGCTTCAGAAAAAATACAACTAAATGATGAAGAGAGAGCCAACTTCTCAGAGTCAGAGTTCAAAACACTGGTAATCAGGATGCTCACAGAAATGGCTGAGTATGGTTGCAAACTAGAAGAAAAAGTGAAGGCTATGAAAAGTGAAATAAATGAAAATGTACAGGGAACCAACAGTGATGGGAAGGAAACCAGGACTCAAATCAATGGTTTGGAGCAAAATGAAGAAATAAACATTCAGCCAGAACAGAATGAAGAAACAAGAATTAAAAAAAAAAAAAATGAGATGCTGAGGAACCTCCGGGTCAACTTTAAATATTCCAACATCCAAATCATAGGGGTGTCAGAAGGAGAAGAGGAAGGCCAAGAAATTGAAACCTTACTTGAAAATTAATGAAGGAGAACTTCCCCAATCTGGCAAAGGAAATAGACTTCCAGGAAGTCCAGGAAGCTCAGAGAGTCCCAAAGAAGTTGGACCCAAGGCAGCACTCACCAAGGCACATCATAATTAAATTACCTAAGACTAAAGAGAAGGAGAGAATCTTAAAAACAGCAAGAGAAAAGGAGGCAGTTACCTACAAAGGAGTTCCCATAAGGCTATCAGTTGGTTTCTCAAAAGAAGCCTTGCAGGCAAGAAGGGGCTAGAAAGAAGTATTCCAATTCATGAAAGACAAGGATCTACATTCAAGATTGCTCTATCCAGCAAAGCTTTCATTTAGAATGGAAGGGTAGATAAAGTGCTTCCCAGATAAGTTCAAGATAAAGGAGTTCATCATCACCAAGCCCTTATTATATGAAATATTAAAGGGACTTATCTAAGAAATAGAAGAAGATAAAAAATATGAACAGTAAAATGAGAACAAACTCACAACTATTAACAACTCAACCTAAAAAATCAAAAACAAACTAAGCCAACAACTAGAACAGGAACAGAACCAGAGAAATGGAGATCACATGTAGGGTTTTCGGTGGGGAGGGGGAGGGGAAGAATGGGGGGAACAGTACAGGGAATAAGAAGCATAAGTGGTAGGCATAAAATAGATGAGGAGAGTTTAAGCATGGTATAGGAAACAGAGATGCCAAAGAACTTATATGTACAACCCATGGACATGAACTAAGAGAAGGGGATGCTGGAGGATCAGGGGGTGCATGGTAGAGGGAGGATAAAGGGGAGAAAAATTGGGAACAGTGTAATAGCATAATCAATAACATATACTTAAAGAAAGAATACTTAGGAATACATTTAACCAAGGAGGTACAACACTTGTACACTGAAAACTATACAGAATTGTTGGAAAAATTTAAGGAAGTGCTAAATAAATTGAAAGACATTCCATGTTCATAGACTGGAAAACTTAATACTGTTAAGATGGTAATACTTTCTAAGGTGAGCTACAGATTCAGTGCAATCCTGGTCAAAATTGCAATGGGCTATTTTTTTTTTACAGAAATAGACAAGCTGAATATTTATTTCATTTATTCATATTCCTTTAATGTTAATTCTAAAATTGATATTAAATTGCATGTGCCTTGTTTAGCCAAAATGATATTGAAAAATTACAAAGTCTGAGGACTCACATCTCTTAAATTCAAACTTGGTATAAAGGTACAATAATCGAAACAATGTGGTACTGGCATAAGGAAATATATTTACATAAACGGAATAGAGTTGAGAGTCCAGAAGTAATATGGTCAGTTACCATATGACCCAGCAATTGCATTCTTACATATGTACCCAAAAGAAATGGAAACATTTGTCCACACAAAATAAACAAAATGTGATACAGCCATACAATGGCATACTGTTCAGCAATAAAGAGAATTGAAGTACAGTACTGATACATTCCACAACATGGATGAAACCTTGAAAACAGTATGCTAAGTAAAAGAAACCAGATATAAAAGACCATATACATATGTTATGATTCCATTTATAAGAAAAGCAAATCTATAGTGATAGAAAGTGATTAGTAGGTGCCTAGGGTTAGGCATGGGAACATAGACTGAGCCCAAAGTTACTTCTTGGGGACAATGGACATGTTCTAAAATTAGATATGGTTTTGGTTGCACAGCTATAATTGTACTAAAAATCATTGAATTGTACCTAAAATGGATGAATTTTATGGTATGATAATTTTATGGTATATAAATTATATCTCAATAAAGCTATTAATTAAAAAATGATAGATTTTGTTTCCCTAAATGCTGCGCATTGTCAGAAACTTCAGTTGTACTTTGTCATGTTTATCTATATCTATATATCTCAAGGGAAATGATAGAAAGGGAGTAAGATAAAAAATAAAATGAAACCTGTTCTCCTAGTTTTTTTTCTGAAATTGGGATTTCTGGACTAAAATTGTCCATGAGTATGATTCTACTGTTCTCAGACTGGGATAGACACACACAACATGGCCAGGTTCTTTATCTGGGCTCTATTTGAGAAATGTACAGATATATAAAGGGGGAAGCCTGGGAGGTTTTTGTAAGACCCTCTTGTTCTTTGGGAGAGTAGGTTTCCCAGGAGTGAATTGATGGCTCCTTTACCTGTGAAGTTCTTTGATTTATTTTAGTGTGTCTTTTGTTTCCTTGGTTCATGGTTAGAAGCCACATCTCAGGGTCATGATGGTGCTTTGGCAGCTACTGATGACCAGAGTAAAATCAATCTGCTGATTGCAGAGGAGCCAAGGGCTGGGGCTGGGCTGTGTGTTAGGGGTTACTTCCCTTAGGTACACTTTTGCCTGACTTCTCTACACTTGCCCTAGCTGAAACTCCCACCTCCACCCACCATTCGCATCCTTTGGACGTCTCTGGACATTGCTGTGGACCCCCACACTGGATTTCCCTCCCTCTTCTGCATTGCTGCAAACTTTCATTTTCTCTTCCCCTCTATTATACTTACCTCAAGAACAGAGGAAATAGTTGCCACAGTGCTCTTTCTAAAACAGAGATCTGATCTCTGCTCTTCTCGTCTTCCTTGTTTTTTTTCAGGAGAAAGCCCACATTCCTTAACATGATATGTAGACTGACCTCAACTTCTCTAGCCTCATGTTCCACCACCTGTCTTCACCCTCAGGTAATCCTACAAAGCTATTTACGATTTTCCTCAACATGCTGTATCCTTTTCTGTATTAGCCCCTTTGCATCTGTTCTTCCTTTAATCACAAATGGATACTGTTTTTCTCTTTTTCTCCACAGAGTATATCCCACTCATCATTTAAGACTAAATGCTTCTGTGAAACCTTAGGCTCTCTGGCTTAGGAAGGTTTTCAGCTTTCTCACTGTTTCCAGAGCTCACTGAATATAACTCAGGAAGGCAGAGAGTTGCAAAGGAGAGAACCCAGATTATGGGTTCAGCCAGAGCATGATAATGGGTAAATGACTTAATCTCTCTGAGCTTCAGTTTCCTCAAATGTGAAATGAGCATATAAATCCCAACGGGGCAATGTAGTTGATGCTGATAAATTGCAAGTACAGTACCTGGTACTTGTTGTATACTTGGACAATATTACATGTTGTAAAAGAAATAGAAAAAACGATCCCTTCACCTTCAGTGGGGACTCTGAGGAGGCTTTTCTCACCAAGTAACATAGTTGGTGGTGTTCTCCAGGACTTACTTTACTTAGTCGTCTTCTTGGGATTCATCTGCCTTTGGCCACCTTCACATCTAAAGGGTACTATGCAAGTGTTCTGCCTTTTTGGGAACAGCCATCAGCTGCCTTCCCATTCATGTCCCTTAGGAATCTGTATGGGAAAGTATGAGAGAGGAGGGATGAAATTTTAGCATTTCATTCTTATCTTCCTCATGTCTTAGTCTTGCCCCCAAACCCAGAAGAGGTTGTTTAGCAATCACTTCCACACTGGCCTTGCTCTTTCTTATAACTTTCTCCCTAGTCTTTTTTCTGCAATTGGGATTTCAGAAATTAAATTGTCCATGAATAGAAATATACTGTCCTCAGATTGGCATGGTTATACACACAAGCTGGTTTCTTATCTGGACTCTATTTCAGAAATGTACACAAGATGGCAAAAATATACAACTTGGAACTACAACAATATTTATCCTTTAAAAATTAGGGGGATGGAAGATTCCTTGCTTTAGTTCCTACTGGAATGTAAAATAAATATGTGCTGATGCTACACTTCGACAACATTGATTTAGTTACCCTGAGGGTCATTGGATGAATGATGCATGGATACACACACACACACACACACACACACACAATCATAGTGCTTTGTTGTGAACTGGATTTCAGGCATTCTGTTTCCTGAGTAAGGCTTTATTGGATCAAGCCATCCATTAACAATACTTTACTAAGTGCTCTTTTGTGTGTCAAGCCTTGTGTTAGGCAGGGAGAAGAAATGAAGCCAGGCAACCAGAAGTCACAGATGGAGTAATCAGAACACAACAGGAATAAATAAAGAAAGCATTAATTCAATAATACAGACTAACTTTTAAAGGATAAGGGGTTGAGGTTACTAAACTATAGAGTCCCCAGGCAAATTTCCAGGACAGGATTGTGAGACCTGAGCAGTGCCATATTGGATAACAGGATTGAAAACTTTGCCATCTGCAATGTTCTCTCAGAGATGTCCATTAGAATGTATTGAATGGACAGTAGTTTGCAGGAGGTGGGAACAAGAATGATCTAGAATTGCCTATGTCTAGAAGAGGCCATGTGAAAGGGTGAGAAGAATATGAGATCAAGAAGCCAAAGGTATCTTAGTCCTAGTGTCACCACTAATTGTAAGTGACATTGGGCAGGTCTTTTCTCTAAGAACATCAGTTTCCAAGTCTATACATTGCAACTAAATACTATCAGTCTTATCCATCTCTTAGGACCATTGCGAAGAGAACAAATTACATAATTGTGCTTGGAAAGGTAAAGAGGACTATCCTCTTTACCTTTATCCTAAAGAGGATAGTCCTCTTTACCTATGTTAGTATTATGACATAGGTTAGTATTATGAAGGCAAATGTTTATATTGTAGTCACTCTTCTGCAGCTGGGGATAGGATGAACCTCAGTATTTGAGTGAATTTTTCTCAGCAGGCCTCTTACCTGCCATAATTATAGCCTGCTAGCCACTATTTGAGTGTTCATACTTAAGTAGGGTCTGTCACACATGTATATGTGTGTGTGTTTGTATTTGTAAGCTTGCATTGGACTAGGATATTAGAACCATGACAAAAAAAGAAAAAGATAAACACTGGAGGACTCTGGAACAAAAGTGATATGTAGAGATAAGGATCTGTGCAAGAATCTTTGGACCTGCTTACATAAATACATGCTCTGTTGCCCCTGCAGTAAGCCCCATTATCTATCATCCTTGGTGTATTGCAAAGCCTTTCTATTCGTTTCCCTCACTTCATGCTGCCCCAGTCCATTCCAATCTAGCATTTAGCATCCGTATTGATGCTAAAATGCTCTTTCCAACTCACATGGAATTCCTGGGCTCCTGGATATCCACAAGGTAGCATACATGCTCATTCACATGACATAGAAGTGGGACACTGATATGGCTACACCTCCTGTTCAAATTGTGGAATATTTTGATACTTGGAGATGGTCCTCTGAATTGCCTCAAGACCCCTCATGCTGCTCTGTTTCCCACTTCTGGACCTATTTTTAACTTCCTGGGGACCTAGCAACTAAAGGGATACTGCCCAGCACAGCAGGGAGCCTGGAGGACACTGTTCCATGTGTTGACCTGCATCCTTCTGCTTGGTCCATGCTCCTGTGGTCTGGTTTTTAAATATTTTGAGGATTGCCTCCACAGTCACAATTCATCTAATTCAAGCTCATCTTTATGGCCTCATCTGTCATAAGTTCTCCCCACAGATCTCGACAACCATGAAATCCTCATATTCCATGTCTCAATTTGTACACCAGTCTCTTTCACTATACTAGAAACTTGAAGGCAGAGACAGTGTTTCCCTTCTTAATGTAGTCCCAAAGTCCAGCTCAGGACACAGCATGTAGTAGACACTGAATACATGTTTGTTTCTTAGCATAGAAGATGCTGGTAGATGGGACCATTCTATTTGTAATCCTGTAAATTATCCCAGAATCCAGACCTGAAGCTGATGCAAAGCACTTTTCTGGTCTTAATAATACCTGATGAATGTTATTCACATTTCCAGTATCCTTGAAAGGCAGGGAAAGAGCAAATACTATTTCCATTCTATTACTGGGGAAATGGAAATATATCAAGAGTGCACCTTAATGACAATAAGTGCTTAATAGAACTGAGACATAAAATCATGCCTCTGGAACCTTTCCTTACCCACAGTACTGTAAAGCCATTTGGGATTTGGGGGCAAAAGCTATTGCCCTAATGTGAGTAATTGTAGACTACAGCCTTCTGGAGAGGTACTGGTTTTCAGTCTTTCTAAGTGGGCCTGAGGACTAGCTGTTGGAAGTGATGTAAATATTCTTGCCCCTTCTCCTCCAACACTGCCAGTAGACATCATCTTTTGGAGTTGAGATGGAGAATACATTGCACCTCTCTTGATTTGATTGCCAGCTTCTGCTTCATTAACATGGTTTCATAACTGGTTGTCCCTTGAGCAACAAGCTAACTTTTGCTTCCACAACCTCTCTGACAGCCTTTCTCTGAGATTTATCTTCCCTACCCCCACTGTAGCCATCTAAGCTGTGATTACTGTAGAGAAGGCAAGACTGGGAGAATGACTGAACTCTTTTTTTAAAAATATATTTATTTGTTTTGTTGTTGTTGTTCTTCTTTAGAGAAAGGGGAAGGGAGGCAGAATGAGAGGGAGGGAAACATTGATATGTGAGAGAAACATCAATTTTCTCCCCTCCACATGAATCTGGACCAGGGATTGAACCTGAAACCCAGGCATGTGCCCTGACCAGGAATTGAACCCATGACCTGCTGGATTTCAAGAAGATACCCAATCAACTGAGCCACACCAGCCAGTACCTAAGTCCTATTTTGAAAGAACTTAGTCCTCATTGGGAAGCAAGTCTCATACATCAAGTACGACTTAGGCTGCAAGTAACTGAAACTCTAACTGGAAGTTATCTCACATAACAGGAAGTCCAGGGAAAGGGCAGGGTTCAAGATTGGTTGATTCTGCTGCTCATAATGACTATCAGCATATTCTAGGGTAAATTTTTCCCTTGTTCTTGTCTACCAGGAGAGAGAAGAATCTAGTAACTCATAAGTCTAGGAAACCATGTTGGTGTCAAACATTCTCAGTTTCATCTTTATAGACAGTAGAGAAACATGGGAACTGGAGAACAACAGGGTAGATTCTGAGTACCCACTGAGTTCATCTTAGCTATATGGCTTTCCACTGGTCAATTACAGCCCTGAGCCAGTTCCCTTATGTTTAACATGGCAATCACAGAATCTGACTTGCTTCCTAGTAGGTTTATGGTGGAGGTTATGTGGCAATGTGAAAGCATTTGGTAAACCATATAAAGTGCCATATACCTTTGGGGTCTTTTAAAATTACTATAATCAAAAGAAGATGTACACAGAACATATACTGTATATAATGCTGTGATAGATTACAAGGTTAAAATAAAATTTAATAACCTCAAGTTTCTCCAAATAGTTTAATAAACATCTACTAAGCCAACCCATAGGTTCTAGGGTCACAGATATGAAAAAGACCTAGTCTCTGCCCTCAGGGAGTTCTCAGTGGAGGAGAGGATACAGACACATGAAAAGATAACATCAATACAATTTGGTAAGTGTGTAGAACAGTAGAGGGGTTTGCAGAGCATCCTGGAAGTATTCAGGATTTATTCATCAATTGAGGCTACAGAGGGAATGGAGTAGAAAAGTGCCTGGAGCAGAGTAGTGCCTGGAGCTTATAAAACAGTAAAAAAGATATGAAAAGAACCATATAACATGCACAGCAAAGCCCCAAAACACCCTTCTTACTTTGTACTGTAAGAGCAAACTGAAGAGTAGAGTCTGTAGAAAACAATGAGTAAACAATGGAGTGATAAATTCTTTTCTCCCTCCTCTCCATATATTGTAGTTAATATACATATGCTCCCTAGAGCATCTAATCCACACCTACAGCCTGAAATATAAGCATCTCCATGCATAACAGGGTCTCAAATTGTCATTGAACACTGACCCTCACTGGCAGAACAGTATCCTCTGAAGTCACTTCATTACCTTCTATAGCACATCCTCTGGGAATTGCAGAAGATTGGGCCCCTAATAACCTGTTGGGACATGTGTATCAACTTTCTCAGAAAAAGATTATATATCTGTAGAGTTTCACATATCCTATGATTAAAAATCATAATCCCTTATCCTATGTTACTATCTTAACATAAACTAAAATTTATGTGCATTTTTAAAACAAAATATCCTTTAAACAAACAGCAATTTTTTAGTTTTTTTAAAGTGCTGTTTTCACCCTGGCAGGGGTGGCTCAGTTGGATGGGCATTGTTCCACAAAGCAAAAGGTCGCCGGTTCAATTTCCCATCAGGGCACATGCCTGAGCTATGAGTTCAGTCCCAGTTTGGGGATGTACAAGAGGCAACAGGCAACAGATTGATGTTTCTCTCTCACATCAATGTTTTTCTCCCTCTCTCTTTCCTTATCTCTCTCCCTCCCTTCCCCTCTCTCTAAAAATAAATGAATAAAATCTTTTTAAAATATAAAAGTGTTTTAATTGACTTTATCAGTTCCCTGAATTGTGTAAGCCCTGCTGGTGGTGCTGCGAGGACAAGGTATGTAAAGTCTGTACAATTTAATACCCGAACCAAACCTCAGGGTTACTTGTGGAGTCCCAGTGGCAAACCTTGCTTGTCACCACTCTCTTATGTAGAGAACTTTCCTACCCAAGGCTCTCTGCCTCCTAAAATGTCTTAATTAGAGCCCAATTGGAGTTGACCTCTAGAAAGTCTGCTGTGCTTTCGGTGTGTGGTCTCCTTTCCTATGGAGAGCTCTATGCTTCAGCAGGCTCATAACACCTCCTGGACAGCTTCTTGGGCCCAAATTTCTTATCTTTATAGGGGTCTGTGCTGTATTATCTCCTGAGGTACCTACCCACCTGCCTGTTCTCAAGTTGCTTCCTCATGCCCAGATTTTGACAGTGCTTTCCTAGAGGACCCATCCAGCCATATTATTGCCCCAAAATAACTAGAGGACTCACAAAAGCCAGAGGCAACCATGTGGTTGGACCTGGCCTTGAAAAATGGAATGCTTCCCTTCTCTTACACTAATTAGTTAATGATGGGATCTACATGAAGAGGAAGAGTGCTAAGAGAATCCTTTCATAAAATGAACAGAAAAAGAAATCAAGAAGGGGTGGTTGTGTTTTCTAAATGGTAGAGCTTCTCTTTTATTTGGAGTCATCTGAGATCTGGAAAAAATGCCAGACCTGTGGGACAGGGTGGACACGTGAGCTAATGATCAAGTCTTTTGACCATGAGTTCAAATGGATGTGGTACAACCAACTTAGATAACATACCAACTTCACTCTTTTTCTTAAAATTTGCCCTATACCCCTTTTAGTAAAGGCTGCTTTCCAGTTTTTTGTTTGTTTGTTTATAAAAGGAAGTTTGAAAATCAAAATATGGTTTAATGTTAAAGGAGTCACTTAAAATATTTGAGTCCTATACAAACACCATATTCTAAGGTCACGGCCCATGCTGCAAACAATTTTCAAGAAAGAAGAGTACTCAGCAATTAAGTTGAACCTGACATAAAAGGATTTCCAAGGTTGAGACTATATGGATCCCAGAGGGGAGAGGAAGAAGAAACATTTCATTAAGAAGTCCCTACACCAATTTGCACCACATGCCAGAATAAAATAAAAATGGACATGAGACTTAAATATAAGCCATGATACCATAAAAGTCCTACAGGAAAACAGAGGCATGAAAATTTCAGATATCCTGCATAGCAATATTTTTGTCAATATATCTTGTTAAGCAAGGGAAATAAAGGAAAAACTAAACAATGGGACTACATAAAACTATAAAGCTTCTGCACAGCTAAAGAAACCATCATCTGCCCTGGCTGCTGTGGCTCAGTAGATTGAGCGCCAGCCTGTGAACAAAAGGATTGCTGGTTTGATTCCCAGTCAGGGCACATGCCTGGGTTGACAGCCACGTCCCCAATAGGGGGTGGACAAGAGACAACCACACATTGATGTTTCTCTCTTTCCTCTTTCTTCCCCTCTATCTAAAAATAAATAAATAAAATCTTTTAAAATTTTTATACCATATGATTTCACCTTTAAAGGAACCTAAACAACAAAACAAACAAACAAGCAAAATATAACCAAAGTCACTGAAATAGAGAACAGGCTGACAGTGACCAGAGGGGAGAGGAGAGGGAATTTCAGTGGAAAAGGGGAAGGGTTTACACTAACAAGTATAAAAGACACATGGACTAAAACTAGGGTGGGTAGAAATAGGAGGGAGGTGGGGAGGGCTGGGGAGGTGGGCTGGGTTGGGAGTCAAAGGCACAAAACTGTACTTGAACAACAATTAAAATAAAATAAAAAATAAAAGTACCAGTTCTGATAAATAAAAAAAAAATTTAAAGAAACCATCAACAAAATGAAAAGAGAACCAACCATATGGAAAACATAGTTGTCAATGATACCTCAGACAAGGGTTTGATCTCAACAATAGATAACCCACAAGACTCCACACCAGGAAGACAGACAATCCAATTAAAAAATGGTCAAAGGACCTGAACAGACACTTCTCCAAAGAGGACATACAGAGAGCCCATAGACACCTAAAAAGATGTTCAACATCACTAGCCATCAGAGATATGCAAATTGAAACCACAATGAGATACCACTTCACACCAGTCAGAATGGCCATCATAAACAAATCAACAAACAACAAGTGCTGTTTAGGCTGTGAAGAAAAGGGAACCCTAGTACATTGTTGGTGGGAGTGCAGACTATTGCAGCCACTGTGGAAAACAGTATGCTACATCCTCAAAAAACTAAAACTGGAACTGCCTTTCAATCCAGCAATCCCATTGCTGGAATTATACCCTAAGAAACCTGAAACTCAAATTCAAAAGAACTTATGCACCCCAATGCTCATAGCAGCACAAATTACAATACTCAAGTGCTAGAAGCAACATAAATGCTCATCAGGAAATGAATGGATCAAAAATGTACATTTACACAATGGAATACTATGCAACAGAAAGAGAAAAGAAACTCCTACCCTTCATGACAGCATGGATAGAACTGGAGAGTATTACTAAATGAAATAAGCCAGGAGGTAAAAGACAAATGCCATATGATCTCACATATAAGTGTAACCTAATCAACACAACAAATAAGCAAGCAAAACAGAAACAGAGACATGGAAATAAAGAACAATCTGACAGTAACCAGAGGGGAGGGAGGAGGGGGATAATGGTGGAAAGAAGGGGAAGGGACTAGACAAAGAACATGTATGAATGACCCACAGACATGGATAACAGTGTGGGAATTGACTGTGGGAACAGAGGATGAGCTGGGCAGAGGAAGACAAAGGGGGAGAAATTGGGACAACTGTAATAGAATAACATTTAAATAATTTAATTAAAAATAAAAATAAAGAATTTCCTACTCAATATAGTTCTCATTTAGAGCTCAGCATTGAAATATAATTTCAACAATAACCACAGTATAAAGAAGTTGTTATTATTCTCCCCATTTAAGAGATAAATAAAAAAGTTTCAGAGATTTAGAGTGAACTGCCCAAGATCATACCACTAGTAAATGCCACAGCCAGAATTTGAGCTAGTGCCTAGCAGACAGTAGAGTTTCAGCTCATGTATATTGTTTGGGGAAGGAATAAAATTAATGAAAAGCCTCTGTGATAATTAAATTCAGTAGCATGTTTTGCTTGTATGTGTGTTTCTGACGTTTTATAACAGAATTTCTCAAGCATGAAAAAAGTTGAAAGAATTTTACAATGAACACTCATATACCCATCATTTAGATTCTACTATTAACATTTTACTATACTTTCTTCACTATATATCTATTCATTTATTGATTCCCCTTTATCTACCCATCAATCGCTGTAATTTCTGATATACTTCAAAGTAAATTGAAGACACTAGTATAGGTCCCTAAAACATTTCAAAATATATATCCTTTATGTTTATTTATCAGTCTTCCTTTTTTGTTTCAAGATAAAATTTACATACATTGAAATGTATAAATCTGTTTTTGTTTTTTTGTTTTAATTTTTCCTGTTATTTATTATTATTATTATTTATTTATTTATTTTAATCATTGTTCAAGTACAGTTTTCTCCCCCCTACTCCCATTCCGGCCCACCCACCAAACCCTCCCCCCTTCCCCCCATTACCCCCCACCCCTAGTTTTTGTCCATGTGTCCTCCAAATTTGTTCCTGTAATCCCTACCCATTCCCCCCTGAAATTCCCTCTTCTCTCCCCTCTGGCCACTGTCAGACTCTCCCCTATTTCAGTGTCTTTGGTTATATTTTGCTAGTTTTTTTTGTTTTGTTTTGTTGTTTAGATTCCTGTTAAAGGTGATATCATGTGGTATTTGTCTTTCACTGGCTGCCTTGTTTCACTTAGCATAATGCTTTCCAGCTCCCTCCATGCTGTTGCAAGGGTAGGAGCTCCTTCTTTCTTTCTGCTGCATAGAATTCCATTGTGTAAATGTACCATAGTTTTTTGATCCATTCATTTACTGATGGGCATCTAGGTTGCTTCCAGCACCTAGCTATTGTAAATTGTGCTGCTATGAACATCGGGATGCAAAGGTTCTTTTGTATTGGTGTTTTAGTGTTCTTAGGATAGAGTCCCAGCAGTGGAATTGCAGGGTCAAAAGGCAGATCCATTTTTAGTTTTCTGAGGAAGTTCCAAACTGCTTTCCATAGTGGTTGTACCAGTCTGCAGTCCCACCAACAGTGCACTAGGGACCCCCTTTCTCCACATCCTCTCCAACTCTTGTTGTTTGTTGCTTTGTTCATGATGGCCATTCTGATTGGTCTGAAGTGGTATCTCATTGTGGTTTTAATCTTCATCTCTCTGATGGCTAGCGATATTGAGCATCGTTTCATGTGTCTTTGGATTTTCTGTATGTCCTCCTTGGAGAAGTGTCTGTTCAAGTCCTTTGGCCATTTTTTAATTGGGTTATTTGTCTTCTTAGAATGGAGTCGTGTAAGTTCTTTATATATTTTGGAGATTAAACCCTTGTCTGAGGTATCATTGGCAAATATGTTTTCCCATACAGTTGGTTCTCTTTTTATTTTGATACTGTTTTCTTTAGCTGTGCAAAAGCTTTTAATTTTGATGAGGTCCCATTTGTTTATTCTTTCCTTTATGTCCCTTGCTCTAGGAGACAAGTCAGTAAAAAAGTTTCTGCGTGAAATATCTGAGATTTTCCTACCTATGTTCTCTTCTAGGACTTTAATGGTGTCACGCTTTATATTTAAGTCTTTTATCCACCTTGAATCTATTTTTGTATAAGGTGTAAGTTGGTGCTCGAGTTTAATTTTTTTGCACGTAGCTGTCCAGTTCTCCCAACACCATTTGTTGAAGAGGCTATTTTTATTCCATTTTATGTTGCTGCTTCCTTTGTCAAATATTAATTCACCGTAGAGGCTTGGGTTTATTTCTGGGCTCTCTGTTCTGTTCCATTGGTCTATGTGCCTGTTTTTATGCCAGTACCAGGCTGTTTTGATTACAGTGGCCTTGTAGTATAGTTTAGTGTCAGGTATTGTGATCCCTCCTACTTTACTCTTCTTTCTCAAAATTGCAGCAGCTATTCGGGGTCATTTATGGTTCCATATAAAATTTTGAAGTGTTTGTTCTATGTCTGTGAAATATGCCATTGGTACTTTAATAGGTATTGCATTGAATGTGTAGATTGCTTTTGGTAGTATGGACATTTTAATGATATTAATTCTTCCAATCCATGAACACGGTATATGATTCCATTTGTTTGTGTCTTCCTTGATTTCTCTCCTCAGTGTTATGTAGTTTTCTGCATACATGTCTTTTACCTCTTTGGTTAGGTTTATTCCTAGGTATTTTATTTTTCTTTTTGCTATTTCAAATGGGATTTTTTTCTTGATTTCTGCTTCTGCTGTTTCATTGTTGGTGTACAGAAATGCCTTTGATTTCTGGATATTGACTTTGTATCCCGCTGTTTTGCCAAATTCATTTATTAGGTCAAGCAGTTTTTTGGTGGAGTCTATAGGATTTTCTATGTACACAATCATGTCATCTGCAAACAGTGACAGTTTTGTTTCCTCCTTTCTGATTTGGATTCCTTTTATTTCTTTTTCTTGTCTGATTGCTGTGGCTAGAACTTCCAGTACTATATTGAATAGAAGTGGTGAAAGTGGACATCCTTGTCTTGTTCCTGCTCTTAGTGGAAAGAATTTTAATTTTTGCCCATTGAGTATAATGTTGGCTGTAGGTTTCTCATATATGGCCTTTATTATGTTGAGGAATGCTCCTTCTATTCCCACTTTACTGAGTGTTTTTATCATAAATGGGTGCTGTACCTTATCAAATGCTTTTTCTGCATCTATTGATGTGATCATGTGGTTTTTGTCTTTGCTTTTGTTTATGTGATGTATTACATTTACTGATTTGCGAATATTGTACCATCCTTGCATACCTGGAATGAATCCCACTTGGTCATGGTATATGATCTTCTTAATGTACTGTTGGATGCGGTTTGCCAGTATCTTGTTGAGGATTTTAGCGTCGATATTCATCAGCGATATTGGCCTGTAGTTTTCTTTCTTTGTTGTGTCCTTATCTGTTTTTGGAATTAAGATGATGTTGGCCTCATAAAAAGAGTTTGGGAGTCTTCCATCTTTTTGGATTTTTTGAAATCGTCTGTGAAGGATAGGTGTTAGTTCTTCCTTAAATGCTTTGTAGAATTCTCCTGTGAAACCATCTGGTCCAGGGCTTTTGTATGTTGGGAGTTTTTTTATTACTGCTTCAATTTCCTTTGCTGTTATTGGTTTGTTCAGGCTTTCTGCTTCCATTTTATTGAGTTTTGGAAGATTATATTTTTCTAGAAATTTGTCCATTTCATCTAGGTTTTCAAATTTCTTGGCATACAGCTCTTTGTAGTAATTTGTTACAATCCTTTGTATTTCTGTGGTATCTGTTGTAATCTCTCCTCTTTCATTTCTGATTGTGTTTATTTGGGTTTTCCTCTCTTTTTTTCTTGATGAGTCTGCTTAAAGGCTTGTCAATTTTGTTTATCTTTTCAAAGAACCAACTCTTGGATTCATTGATCTTTAGAATTGTGCTTTTAGTCTCTATGTCATTTAATTTTGCTCTGATCTTGGTTATTTCCTTCCTTCTGCTTGCTCTGGGCTGTCTTTGTTGTTGTTCCTTGAGTTCTTGTAGACATAGGGTTAGGTTGTTTGTTTGAAATGTTTCTAAGTTTTTTAGGTGGGCCTGTATCGCTATGATCTTCCCTCTCAGGACTGCCTTGGCTGTGTCCCATAAGTTTTGGGTTGTTGTGAGTTTGTTTTCATTTGTTTCCAAAACCCGTTTGATTTCTTCCCTAATATCATTCTTGACCCATTCAGTGTTTAATAGCATGCTCTTTAGTCTCCATGAATTTGAGTGTTTTGGGTTTTTTCCTTGGGGTTGGTTTCTAGTTTCAGTCCCTTGTGATCTGAGAAATTGCTTGGTATGATTTCAATTTTTTTGAACTTGTTGAGGCTTGTTTTGTGTCCTATGATGTGGTCTATCTTTGAAAATGTTCCATGTACATTTGAAAAAAATGTGTATTTAACTTCTTTGGGATGGAGAGTTCTGTAAATATCAGTAAAGCCCAGTTTGTCTAGGGTATTGTTCAATGCCACAATATCTTTGTTGATATTGTTTTTGAAAGATCTGTCCATTTTTGATAGAGGGGTGTTAAAATCCCCCACAATAATTGTGTTGCTGTCCATATCTTTCTTGAAGTCCTCTAAGATTTTCTTTATGTATTTAGGTGCTCCTATGTTGGGTGCATACATATTTACAATATTTATGTCTTCTTGGTGAATTCTTCCCTTGAGTATTATGAAATGACCTTCTGGGTCTCTCTTTATGGACCTTTTTTGGAAGTCTATTTTGTCAGATATGAGTATTGCTACCCCGGCTTTTTTTTTCCTGTCCATTTGCTTGGAAAATTTGTTTCCAGCCATTCACTTTCAACCTGTGCAGATCTTTTATCCTGAGGTGGGTCTCTTGTAGACAGCATATGTGTGGGTCATGGTTTCTTATCCGATCAGCTATTCTATGTCTTTTGATTGGAGCGTTTAATCCATTTACATTTAAGGTTATTATTGATACGTACTTATTCATTGCCTTTTATATACGTGTGATCCTCACTCACTCTCTCTTTTCCTTTCTTTCCTTAAAGCAGTTCCTTCAGCATCTCTTGCAGAGCTGGTTTAGTGGAGGTGTATTCTTTTAGACTTCTTTTGTCTGAGAAGCTAATTATTTGGCCTTCTATCTTAATTGAGAGCCTTGCTGGGTAAAGTAGTCATGGTTGCAGGCCTCTGGTTCTCATTACTTGGATCATTTCTTGCCATTCTCTTCTGGCTTGGAGTGTTTCCATTGAGAAGTCAGCTGTTAGCTTTATTGGGGCCCCCTTGTATGTTACTTCCTTTTTCTCCCTTGCTGCCTTTAAGATTCTCTCTTTGTCTTGAAATTTTGCCATTTTAATTATGATGTGTCTTGAGGTGGGCCTCTTTGGGTTCCTCTTGATTGGGACTCTCTGTGTTTCCTGGATTTGTGTGACTTTTTGTCTCATCAAATTAGGGAAGTTTTCCATCATCACTTGTTCAACTAGGTTTTCTATCTCTTGTTCTTCTTCTTCTCCTTCTGGTATTCCTATTATATGGATATTATTACGTTTCATATTGTCTTGCATTTCTCTTAATCCCTGTTCATTTTTCTGAGCCTCTTTTCCTTTCCTTGCTCTTTCTGGGTGTTTTCTTCTATTTTGTCCTCTAGCTCACTGATCTGATCTTCTGCTTCATCAGTCCTGCTTTTCATTCCTTCTACTGTGTTCTTCAGTTCAGAAATTGTATTCTTCATTTCCTCTTGGCCCTTGTTGAGAGTTTCTATTTCCTTTTTTATGCTGATGTAGTTTTCATTGAGTTCATTGTAGCTTCCCGGTAGTTTCTGGTAGCTCATTGTGAGCTCATTGAGCTTCCTGACAATCACTGCTTTGAATTCAATATCTGATAGTTGAATTGCCTCTGTTTCATTTAGCATTCTTTTTGAGGCTTCCTCCTTTCCTTTCATTTGGGGATTATTTCTTTGTCTTCCCATTGTTTGTGAGACTCTTCTTGTTCGCCTCAGCTTGTTATATTGATCTGTTCTGGCTCCCTGGGTTTATGATGTGAACTTCTTTAGTAGAGTAGCAGTGAGTTTCAGTGGTGCTGTTTCCTTGACTCCCCAAGCTCGCTGGTCTTGGGCTGTCGTTTAAGTTGGCTTTGTGTTTGCCTTTGGGTTTTGATTGTTGTTGAGTCTTTCTTTGGTGGTTCCTTCCCGCCAGCTGGTTAAATGTGGGTCACTCTGTCCACCACCTTCTGTATTTTGTTGTGCTGGTGAGGGCAGGTTGTGTTGAAGCTGGTTCTTCTGTGTGTACAAGAAAGAAAGGTTTAAAGAAATCTTGTTCAGTTGTTTGTATTGGGTACTGTCTCTATTGTTTAGTTGTATTTCCAGATAAGTCCTGGATTGAGGTTTGTGTGGTTTCTACTCCCTCCTTCACCTTCTTCTGCTGTTATCTGTTAGTGGTTCCTTTGTTGTTAGGTTTCCTCTTCCAGTGGGTATCCTGGTGTTCACTTCCTCCACCTATTCTTTTTTTGTCATCAGTTGGAGGGGGAAGGCAAAATGGTTTAAGACAGCAACAGAGAATTCTATGCTATTTACAGTAGTAGCAATTAGGGAAGATATAGGAGATCCTTTCACTATGTATAGTGTTAACCGTGGTCTTCCACCCAGCTAGCTGATTTTTAGAAATGATGGAAAGAAGATAAGACTCTTGTTGGGGGAGAAAGGATTGTGAGTTGGATCTATAAAGCAGGGAGGTTGTGGGCAGTCAGCTTCTGGGGTAAGGTGAGAGTAAAGGATAGTAAATAGGTGTAGTGTGTGAGAGAATAGAGTTAACCACTACAGTAATAGAGTTCAGGAAACTTTGAAATGGGCTAGGATCTGGGGGAGGGGTGTTGTGAAGTAATTACAATTGCATGGAACAGCAGTTATTTACAATAATATTATGGCAACATTCATATGGCAGAGTCTATGAGATCTAGGTAACAAGAATAGGGAGTACAGAACATCGAGTAGTATGCTAATGGGACACAGGTGAGTTAATGGACAGTAGATTAGTAATACAGTATAGAAAGAGATATCAGGGGAAAGCTGTCAGGTCGTACAATAAAACCAGCCTAGCAAAGCAGGCTATACAAAAAAAAGAGGGATATAAAAATACTGTTAAAAAAAAAGATGTAGGAACACTGGAAAAATAATAATAATACAAATATGCAATAAGTTGCAGGTTCTATGTAATAGCTGAGTGACATTTATCTCACTGTCCCAGCTGTTGTGATGCCCCTTCTTTGGGTTCAACTTTGGTCTTTTCACCGATCCAGGATTTTGTCTCACTTGTAGGTATTTAGGAAAAAAATTTAAAAAGTAAAAAATAGAAAAGGCAGACGAAGGAAAGAAGAAGAGATAAAATTGGAGGACAGGAAGGAGGAAGGAATAAAACAAGAAATCAGTTAAGAGAGGAAAAAGAAATCAAAAGAGAATAAAAACAATAAAACTTAAAAAATTAAAAATTGTTTAAAATAATAGAATCAAATTAAAAAGTCTCTTGATTTCAAAGTGGCCAAACCGGTTTTTCTGCTCTTGCTGGTTGAGGCAGCCTGAAGGATGATTTGTTTGGCTTTTCTTCCTTGGCCAGTGGAGTTCGCACTGGCTCCTCAGCTTTGGGCCCTGGGTGTGGGAGTCAGGTCTTTCCCCAGGGTTACTGCTGAGGGCTGGTGTGCGGGGATGCTTTCCTTGCAGGCCCCGCCCCTGCGCCTATGCTCCCGCGAGCAGCGCTGCGGCCAGTCTGCCGAGGGTGCAGCCGTCTGCCACCACGGGTGTGCCTGTCCGCTGCCGGTGCGACCGGGGCTCCCGCGAGCGGGCGCGGCCTGCGCTCTCACAGCTGGGGAGCGGACAGGCAAGAGCCACTGATCACTCTAGGAGAATTCCCCAAACAGTGTCTGTGTCTATTCACTCCTTCCTCTTGAGAAATTCCTCCCGTTCGAGCCCGCCGCTCCCCACAGTGGCCTGGCTTCTCTCACCGCCAAAGCTCCAGCCAGACCGGTGACCGTGGGAGTCCGGGTCCGCTGGGTGACTCGGCTCTGGTGTCCACCGCCTCCAAGTCTGCTCACCACCCCGGTGTGTTTGCCAGCACCTGGATTCCTCCCAGAGCCGCTCAGACCTTGCTCGGCTGGGGAGGGAGCAGTTGACCTGGCTCTCTCCCAAGAACCCTATGGTAAACCCAGCCGCAGCCGCCGGGCCTGGGGCTGCAGCCCCGGGACCACACGCTTGTCCTGGGACCCTACCTTGTTGCAGCACTCCCCTTAGGATCCGTTCTTTGTTTTTTCGGTTCTGCCACAATCCTTGGTCCTCTGTTTTCAAAAATGCTGAAATATGTTGGTTGCTTGCCTTTCTACTCCATAGATCGGTCAGGATTTTCTACCCTGAGCAGAGGAAAGCCAAATCTGCTCCTTCCTACTCTGACGCCATCTTAGATCCCCGAAATGTATAAATCTTTACTATATCATTGGGAGAGTTTTGACAAACCCTGCACCTGTGTATTCCAAACTTCTATCAATGTATAGAACATTATCATCAACCCAGAAATTTCCCTCATGTGTAGGCATACCTCAGAGATATTGCAGGTTTGGTTCCAGGTCACCACAATAAACCAAATCTTGAGATAAAGACAGTTGTAGTCTTTTTGCTGGTGGAGGTAACATCTGTGAAGTGCAATCAAGTGTAGTGCAATAAAACAAGATATGCCTGTATTTTTTTTAGTTTGAAATGTTTTCCTTCATTTAAAAATGTAATAAAAATGTTATATTAATAGATTTAAATCAAGGAAGAATCTTTTTTATGTTATTCTTATTGTTGACACTATTAAGATGTCCTCATTTTCCAACCTCTTTGTCCACCTTAACCCAGCCCTCCTCGCCCTACCACATGCCCTCCGGCCATCACCACACTGTTGTCTGAGTCTACGGGTCATGTGTGTATGTTCTTTGGCTAATCCATTCACCTTCTTTCATCCACTCCCCTGTCTCTCCACTCCCATCTGACAGCTCTAGATCTGTTCTATGTATGTTGTTTTTAACTGTGTTGTGCAGCTTCCCTAACTGAACCAGCAGGTTCGTTGGCAGCCAGAAGTAATGATTCTAATTGGGAGGCTGAACTAAGATCACTTTTACTTCATTGACTGATGCTCTGGGAGAGAACCAGGTGGCATTTAGTAATATTTGATCCTTGGGTCTCTTCACTTTGAAAAATTTCAACTGCAAGCACTTCTTCTTTTAAGCAAACATTTGTGAAAGGTTGCCCAATGATTATAGCAATTAACTTTATCTGTTTAAACGGAAGTGAAAACATTGAATAATTTGATTTTATTGTAATTTAATGTCAGTAATGTACAAAGATTATCATGAATGGTTGCTCTTTACAGCAGGGACTCTTTCATCTGTGTTTGTTAAAAAGTAAAAATAATGCTGCCAAACAGAAAATGTTCCCAGGTTGGTCCTCAAAATGAGCTCTAGTCAGTTAATTGAAGCTCAGATCAGGGCTAAGAGCTGAAATATATACTGAACACTCGGAGTGTGTGTGCCTGAGTAGGATTTAGATATGAAACCCAAAGGCCTTTGAACTACTTGAAAAGTGCCTATTGGAGCAGGTAAGCTGAGTTACCTCCTTAAAACCCAGGCTTGGTGTAATTTGGTATGTAGTACGAATGAGGCTATTCCATGATCTGAAGATTGTGACAGATATTGTAGACTGAATTGGCAGAGAAACAGATGGGCCTACCAAACATGCCTGTAGGCTTGGCCCTGTTGGTTAATGGTACTGTTGCTGGTTGGTAATGTATACATCACCACTAGAACTTCTAATCCAGGGATATCCACAATTGAGTTTATCAAAAGCACAGTTTGCTGGGGACTGCCCCCAGAATTTCTGATTCTGTAGACCTAGGGTAGGTCCATAAAATTTGCATTTCTAATAAGCTTCAGGGAGATGCTGCTGCTGGTGGTTCAGAGACCACACTTTGAGAACTACTGCTTGAATGAATGGATGAATGAATAGGATCCCTTGTGCAAGAGCACATTTTTCCCCTCTGTAACCTTATGGCATTATTTATAGCTGAGTAGAAATGAACACACCCCATGTAGGATGTATTTGCTCCTGCTAAGTTTTAGAATGAGGGGAATGCTAGGGAAGACATATACACTAGTTCCCTCTTATCTGTGGATGGATATGTTCCAAGATCCCCAGTGAATGCCTGAAACTGCATATAGTACCAAACCTTAGACATACTATTTTTCTATACATACATAGCTATGATAAAGTTTAATTTATAAACTAGGCACAGTAAGAAATTAACAATAACTACTAATAAAATAGAACAATAAAATATACTGTAATAAAAGTTATATGAATGTGGTCTTTGAAAATGTCTTGCACTGTACTCACCCTTCTTATGATGATGTAAGATGATACATTGCCTATGTGAGGAGATGAAGTGAGGTGAATGACATAGGTACTGTTAGGCTACTCTCACAGTCTGGGGCCATATTAAGTAAAGTAAGGGTTACTTGAACACAAGCACTGTCATGCAGAATAGTCGACCTGATAACTGAGATGGCTATTAAGTGACTAATTGGCAGGGAACATACACAGTGTAAATATGCTGGACAAAGGGATGAGTCATATCCTGGGTGGGATGGAGCAGGATGACCAGAGAGTTTGTTAAGCTACTCAGAACAGTGCACAATTTAAAATTTATGAATTGTTTATTTCTGGAATTTTCCATTTATTTTTGGACTGTAGTCGATCAAGAGTAACTGAAACTGCAGAAAGCAAAACCATGGATAAGGGAGGACTACTATATAGTACCTCTAATTGCAACCTGCACAGCAGGAAATTTCAGTTTTTACAGGGCTTACTATGAGCCTGATTTTTTCACAGTCCTAACTGATCTTGCTGCAGACAAGGAAAGATCCCAGTCCCCAAACCACATGACACAGTTTTAATAAACTCTCTCCTGTGCTGGTACCTTTAGAAATAGATAATATGTGGCTATGGAGAACATACATCCCAGATTTTCTGGGATAGCTCTGATTTCACATATTCAATCCTCCCATCCCCATAAATATAATTGTTAGACTATGTCCTGCTTTTGGGTTCAGAAAATATTGTTCCCATATGCATGGCTTAGGGGCCATGGGGAGCCAAAAACAAATCTTCGCTTTCCTTCTTGAGATTGAGGGGGCCAGGGCAAAAGCTTGGCTCACAGAAAGGGCTATAGAACTGGGATAAATCTAAACGTTTGAGATTGGCACCAAGCAGCTTGTTTGTTTGTTCGTTTGTTTGTTTGTTTGTTTCTTTCTTTCTTTCAGTGTGTCTCAGTGAAGTGATTCCTGTTACAGATCCTTGAGTGTTACAAATACAAACTTCTGAGTGCTGAGGGACTGAACTGGACGTCTGGCTGCCTCTTTTTCTTCCTCCCCTTCTCCCCCCCCCCCCCCCTCTGGAAGGACCACACAGAAATAACCCAGACAGAAGAGCCACTCCAGAGAGGGAAATTCCACAACCTTCACTGACCCACCATTCAGCCCAATATTTACCTACTTTCTCTGGCAGGAAGTTCTTCCTTCTTGCTAACACCAGTCCCTCTCGTTGCAATTTTAGTTCTTTTCTCTTGCTCTGCTTTCAGTCAAAATTGAGAACAGCTGGTTCTCAGCCTCTGTGTTTTTTTATGTGCTTAAAAATCATATTAAATCATCCTTCCTGGGTCTAGGTTTAACCATCCTTGGAGCTCCTTTATTGTTCGTGCAGGCATCCAACTTGCCAGCCATTTAATTGTCTTTGCCATAGGGAAGTAACTTAGGCAGTTTGGGCCAACAGTGCAGCAAAGCTTAAAACTTTATGACTTGTGCTAATGGGCATGCTAAATGTTTAGTGGAGACTATTTTTGAGCGTGCAATTGTGAACAATTTAAAGTGGACTGTACATGGAACCCATTTCCTCTCCCAGCTCCCCCAAAAGGGCCTCCCCTTAGCAGCTGAAATGAGTTAGTGGCAATCAGCGTAAAGTAGAAATCCTGTGGTTTCTGCCTTTCCCCCCTGCTGGTTCTATAGCAGCTAATCTCCTAAAATAAGCTTTCTCCTTCACATGGCCAGTAACTGTGTCTTTGGAATCACTTGGGCAAGGGGTCTAGGAATTACCTCAGCCAAAACGAAGGAGGTTCCAGTGCTGAAACTCCATGTGAGGTTTAGGAGAGGGTGGGAAGACAGGGGTGAACAGGAATTCATGAGAGTGGATTCACAATGTTTACTATCTGCAAGATGATTGCACCTCAAAGTCAGACATGTTGTTTTGCAAGCTGCAGAGGTCTTGTCTGGCCTTTGTGCACTGGCCCTTCCTTGTCTACTGTACCAACTCTGTCAGAATGATGCCAACAATCTGTGGCAGAACCCCAATCTCAGAGCCAGTTTTGTTCCTAAAGAGAGAAAATCCCATTGCCATGTGATAGGATTTTGTGTCAGGTGGGTTACCTGCTTTTTGTGTGGTGGGGGAGGGCTATTATCTTAGGTCACACTACAGGGTGGGTCCAGGGTTCATGCCCATCAGGGTAAAATAGATCTAGCAGATGGCACTGCAGAGGAAAGGGATAGGGTAAACTGATATTTGTCTTCTCATCATCACACTGTTGGCTCCTCCTTTGTAATCAAACCTTAAAAGCACTTCTCTTCATAAATGCTAGTCAGGCAGTTTGTCCCAGTAAAGCTACAGGGGCAGTTAATATACCAAACCACAAAGAAGGAACAGAAAATGACAGAGAAGAAAAAAACAGCATTCGTATGAGGGTGTCATTGAAGGCTTCATCACAGATACACTTAAGATGTAGACAGGAACAGATACTGTCTTGGGGTGGGGATAGGGAGAGCAGTTTGATTGAAGCATTAGCTCCCTTGGCATTGAGCCAAGGCAAATTGCCAGAGAACCAATAAACTCTGTATAATTCCATATAATTCACAGCAGCCACAGGTAATCTGAATCAGGCCTGACAAAACTTCCCTATCACTTATTGTTCATTAGTGCTGAATGCATACTACATATATTTAAACTTGTTTTAGTCATATCGTGGTGGCCATATTTTCTAAACCCCCCACATCAGGAAACCTGGCTTGACAAAAGATTTTTTTTCTTACTTGTGAATTTGTTTATATGAAAAGCCTCAGAAGGTATAAACACTAAATCTCACTTAAACACCAAACAAATGTCCTTTAAGGAAAAAAAGCTATAGTTACATGAGATTGGGTCAGGGTAAACTCTCATTCAGACAGTGGTGAGGGCTCCCCGCCGCCACTACACACACCTTTTTAGAGGTCTGAGGGAATTGGTTAACTAAGCACTAAATCAAATTAGAATCTGATTTATGCTCTTAAACTTTTCAGAAGTGGTAGACTGAAAGGGCTCGTTGTAATGTCTGTACACAGAAAGGTGGAATAGATGTTACTTTGAATTCCCAGATGGTGGGTGCAGTTAAATCTCCCAGCATTCATGGTATGTTTGTGAGGGCTTGTGTATGTTTTAAATTAACTTCCTAAGGCTGAGAATGTTAAAAAACTAAGGAGAATCATATATGAGTACTAGGTATTGTTGACTGCATCTAAGTTTAACTTAAAGGCTTCATTTCTCCAACCAAATTAAGTCTAACAATCAACTCTGGGCACTCATCACAAACAGGAGATATTTAGCTCAAAGGATAACTATTTTTGGACTATTCTGAGCCAACAATGATAATGTTTTTTTTTTTTTTAATCTTGGAGTCTAAAGCTCCATTTTTAATCAGAACTCTTTACATTGCTAGCTAAGGATCATGAGTAGCAATATACTCATGGAAAATACAAACATGTTATCATATCCTTACAGAAGGAAATATTTTAAACCTGATAGATTCCCTGTCTTGGGCAAGTCATGTAACATCTGTGAGCCTCACTTATATTATCAGCAAAGTGAAAATAACATTACTTGTCCAGAATCAGACAAATGAGTAGGGTAATATCCTGAGGTCCCTTCTAAGTCTAATTTCACCCAATATTGATGTGCTCAATACAAACATTTGTTTTTCTAAGTTCCAGTTACAGAGCTATAAAAAGACACACTATTTGACTGTTTCCCCCACTGTAATGTAAGTATCCTGACAGAAAGTAAACATATGTAAAAATAAGTGAGATAATACACAATGATAAAGTCTATGAAGAAAATAACATGATGGAGAATGAGGGTTGGGGGTTGGGGAAAGAGAATGAATCTACTTTATATTGGTGGTCAGGGAAGGCCTCTCTGAGGAGGTAACATTTGACCTGATGCCTAAATGATGAAAGGAGGTATATAAGGATCTAGAAGAAAAAGAATGTTCTCAACAGAGTGCAAAGGTTCTGAGATGGGGGTGGGCTTGACCTCTCTGAAGAACAGCAAGTTCAGTATGACTACAGTGTGTATAAGAAATGAAGTAAAAAAAGAAGACATGGCCAGATTGTGTAGGGCTTCTAATCTGCTGCTATTTACATGGTAAGAATCATTCCTTGGTCTCCCTATCTGATTTAATTTGTTAACATAAGTGCCAGATGTTAATGATAGGGTGCTTGATGTTTGCCCATAAGAAACCCAGGAAAAGGCATTAGTGCAGGGTAGAGGAGAGGGGAAGGCTAAAGCAGAGAAAATAAGCTCAAATGCCTGGGAGAGAGAGGTGGGAATGGAATAGTGTATACCCAGGAGAGGTGGTTAGGGAGGGCTGTAGAAAGTTTGGAGGGAGGAGGAAAAGCACCAGAGTGACCTTGACTATGAGGAACACCCTCACTGCCAAGGTTTGTGGAGTCCACTGTTTGAAGGAGTTAACCATTATAGGAAAAAGGGGAGGGCTCAGCTCTTGTGTTTAAAATTAGAGAAGTAGGAGTGAGCAGGTACTGGAGCTAAAAACCTGTTTATTTGTTTTTTTCTTTTCATCGGGCCTTAACCTGAAAAGGAAGCTTACTACCAGGACAAAAACTTTCACACTGCTTTATCCTTTATGATTCCACAAATGTTGAACTCGGATGCCCATCATTTCCTCCTTCATTTTCTTCTGCAACAAATCCTTGAATTGCAATCCATGCACTCTGATGTAAGAGTCCCTACTTAACAATTGAATACATTTTCTTTTTCTTATTTTTTCAATTGTGGAAACTCAGTTTTCCTTTTATTTGACACATCTTGCTGAGATGGTATGTCACTTCTCAGTCATCATGTGAATAGGAGAGTAGCTTGGACCACAACAGTGTGATGATTTACCTATTCCCAGCTTTGTAGCACTCTGTGAAAGTAGCAGTGACTGTGCTAATTTAATATAAATTGGATCCATCCTAGGGTCAGTAAAGAATATTATTATTATTGCCTTTGTGACATATAAGTATACCTTAGTAGGCTATTTCTGTGGAAGTTGTTTGTATTGATAGCCATTATGCAGAAGGATGAGAAGAAATTAAATTTCTCTTTACGCCCTTTTTACATAACACTGTTCAGAAGGCTAAGCAAAAAGCAAAGATTAAAATCACTACTGAGGAAATTAGGCCTGGACAGAGGAAAACAATGTTCCGAGAATGGAATACAGGGGCTGAGCTGTGGAAAAGAGAAAGCCAGCTCCCTCTCCCTTCATCCACATCTTATAGAGGGCATACAGGTGCCTAGTCAGCTATACAAGTGATTTCCAGGTGGTAGAGCAGGCAGCCTATTGGTTTCCAGACTCAGCCTTTTGTCCCTTCCCCAAAGGGTGTTAGTCCTTTGGTCTTTTCCCAGTCAGAAATGACTAATGCTGGGTATGTGCACTCCTTAGAAACTGTCTTTGGCTTTTTGCATAATGAGTTATAAATAAATGTCTTTAGGGAACCAGCAAGGAGTTATTGAGTGAACCTGGTTTTGAGACAGTTCATATTCCAGATAGCTAATCACGTCCTCTTAAGCTGAAAGGCTGTATCTAACTCACATTCAGCTAGAAAGTTAAAAAGACAACTTTGATGAACTGAAAGAATAGTTTTAACAGCAATATTGGGTGGATAGTGGAGAAATAAATATTATATTAACCTAAGTAGAATTATTTCCACCTCTCTCTAGTAATCTGGTGCAATTTAACACCCATTTTGTTTTAACTTGGGCATTTCTTACAAGCATTCATGTACAGTTCAGAAATGTCAGTAGGTTAATGTATCTAATTTCCATTATTTTTATATTAGATGTCATGAGAAAGACTATTGGCCTTGGCTGGTGTGGCTCAGTGAATTGAGCACTGGCCTGCGAACCAAAGGGTAGCAGGTTTGATTCCCAGTCATGGCACGTGCCTGGGTTGTGAGCCAGGTCCCCAGTCGGGGACACACAAGAGGCAGTTACCTATTGATGTTTCTCTCCCTCTCTTTCTCCCTTCCTTCCCTTCTGTCTAAAAATAAAATAAATAAAATATATTTTTAAAAAAAGACTGCTAGACTTTTCTGTCATTCAGGCTCACCCACTAGATTTTCACACCATGCTTTCTTTTTTTAAGTATATTTTATTGATTATGCTAATATAGTTTTCCCAATTTTCCCCCTTTATCCCTCCTCCACCCTGCATCCCCCAACCCTCCAGCATCCCCCCCTTAGTTCATGTTCATGGGTTGTACATATATGTTCTTTGACTCCTCTGTTTCCTATAAAATCCTTAACCTCTCCCCATCTATTTTGTGGCTACCAATTATGCTTATTCCCTGTACCTTCTCCTCCCATCCCTCCCTTCCCTCTTTCCCCTGAAAACCCTCCATGTGGTATTCATTTCTCTGTTTCTGTTCCTGTTCTAGTTGTTTGCTTAGTTTTTGTTTTCATTGTTTTTCTTTCTTTTGTTTTAGGTTCAGTTGTTGATAGTTGTGAGCTTGTTGTCATTTTACTGTTCATAGTTTTTTATCTTCTTCAATTTATTAGATAAATCCCTTTAATATTTCATATAATAAGGTCTTGGTGATGATGAATCCTTTAACTTGATCTTATCTGGGAAGCACTCTATCTGCCCTTCCATTCTAAATAAAAGCTTTGCTGGATAGAGTCATCTTGGATGTAGGTTCTTGTCTTTCATGACTTCAAATACTTCTTTCCTGTAAGTATTGCTTATAATCCTTCTTGCCTGTAAGGTTTCTTTTGAGAAGGCACTCCTTTGTAGGCAACTCTCTCCTTTTCTCTTGCTGTTTTTAAGATTCTCTCTTTATCTTTAGTCTTGGATAACTTAATGATGATGTGTACCTTGGTGTGTTCCTCTTTGAGTCCAACTTCTTTGGAACTCTCTGGGCTTCCTGGACTTCCTGGAAGCCTATTTCCTTTGGCATATTAGGGAAGTTCTCCTTCATTATTTGTTCAAATAAGTTTTCAATTTCTTGCTCTTGTTCTTCTCCTTCTGGTACAGGGGTTCCAGATAATTTGGATATTGGAATATTTAAAATTGTCCAGAGATTTGTAAGCCTCTCTTCATTTTTTTGAATTCTTGTTTCTTCATTATGTTCTGGTTGGATGTTTATTTTTCCTTTTGTTCCAAATCATTGATTTGAGTCCTGGTTTCCTTCCTGTCACTGGTAGTTCCCTGAATATTTTGCTTTATTTCACTTTGGTATCTTTCATTTACTCTTTCATTTTGCAACCAAGCTCAATCAGTTCTGTGAGCATTTTGATTACCGGGTTTTTGAACTATCTATCAGATAGGTTGACTATCTCCTCCTCACTTAGCTCTCTTTCTGAAGTTTTGCTCTGTTCTTTCATTTGGGCCATATTTCTTTGTCTCTGCACACCAGTTAAGTTGTAAGGGGTCCGGGCCTTAGGTATTCACCAGGGCAGGGCAACCATCTTTGCTGTGCTGTGTCGCTGCCTGTGGGTGAGAGGCCAGAGAGGGAACAATGCAGCTCAGTTGCTCCTCTCTAGCCCACTTTCCAATGAACCCTGGTGTGAGACTGGGACTTTCTCCCACTGTGGGCCCCCGCGTAGTCCACAGTCAGCTCTAAGTCTGTTTCTGGTTCAGCTGGCCCCACCCACACATTCCACAGCCTGGACTCGGGACCTGTCAGCCAGCCCCGCCCACACAGTCAGCTGCCTTTCCCTGGGTTCTTTCAGCCAGCTGCAGCCTGGCAGCGCTGTCTGGTCCGCCACCTCACCGAGGGTCCTTTCAGCCGGCCCTGCCAGCACTGTCTGTCGCCTTGCCCTGGATTCTCTCAGCCAGCCCCCCACCTCAAATCATGGTCTGATCCGCCCCCGCACCGCAGGACCTCTCAGCCAGCCCCACACATGGTCCACTGTCTCGCTGCCGGTCTTCTCTGCCTGCCCAGCTGCCCAGCTCATTCCTACTGGTCTGGTTGAATGTTTCTCTAATTCCTTCATTGTCAGAGTTCCATGCAGTTTGATATTCTGGCACTTATGGTTATTTATTGTTTTTACATTAGTTGTTATCCTCCTTTTAGTTGTGTGAGGAGGTGAAGGGTTTCTACCTATGCCTCCATCTTGGCCGGAACTCACACCATGCTTTCTTAATGCTGGGGAACATCATGGACTTTCTGGTTTGTTTTAGACTTTTAAAAATATATAACTTAATTTTATTAGAATAGACATTTAATGGACATAAGTAAAAAGACTGGAGGAGGAAACCACTAAAATACTATTAATGCCTATTGTATATGATTTGAGAGAATATGAATAATTTAAATTCTGTTTTTTTTTGTTTTGTTTTTGCTTTCTGTATTTCCAAACTTATCTACCTGGATCACATATTACTTTGTGTAAGTTCCTTTTAAACACTATCCATTAGTTTACTTTAATAAAGTTGAGTATAAAGAAAAGAGCAAAAAGACACCTACTATCTTATCACCCAAAAATTGTTTTGGCACTTTTTAAAAATATTTTTTTAATTTATTTTTAGAGAGAGGGGAAGGGAAGGAGAAAGAGTGGGAGGGAAACATCAATGTGTGGTTGCCTCTTATGCGCCCACTACTGGGGACCTTGTCAGCAACCCAGGCACGTGGCCTGACTGGGAATCAAATCAGTGACCCTTTGGTTTGCAGGTTGGCACTCAATCCACTGAGCCACACCAGCCAAGGCATCTTTTGGAATTTTTTTAAAAAGTAACATATAACATTGAGGGTTCAGGGAAGTACAAAATTAATAGTGGAAATTCCCATCTATATATGTTCCATCCATTCTTCCCCAAAGGTAAAAACATTAATAGTTTCCTTCAAGGGGCGAAAAGAAACCAGTATGTATCAGTGCAAACACATCCATCTCATCTTTTAATTTTTAACCCTAATATAAGGGAGTTAGTATTATGGTTGTATATAGTGAACTCTGTTGCTGTCACTTGCTTCTAGAAATCAAGGAGTAAAGTCATTTTAGCATGCTACTGTATCCTTTCCTCCAGTTTCTTCCACTCCAGTTCTTCCTGAACTCTCTCTCTACCACATCAGCTTTGCAAGGTTCTTTGCTCATTTGGTTCACTGAAATTGATAGCTTATTAGACAGTCAAGAAGCACAGGCAATCCAATAGGAGGCAGTAATGATGCCTGAAGAAGAGATAGCTGCCTGTGTAACAATGGCTTGAATGGAAGTTCTGATTCTCTGAGTCTCTATGAGGAACTCTTGGGACCATGAGAAAGAGGCATATGTGGTATAGACAACAGGAGCAGAAAATAGCTCCAAGATTGGATGAGGGATTGATTCTGTTTTTATGATATATAAAGATAGAAATTGGTTGGTGATTTTGTTAAAGTTTCAGTTTTGTCAGTTGACAGGTTTGTTTTTATTTTCATGTCCTATTGAAATTATCCACCTTATTGGGAGGAGTGGGTAAGACAAATAGTGTTTCAAAGCAGAGAGGAACAATGGAAAAATTCATATTGTAAAGATTTACCTTTTGTGTGAAATGTTTTGCCTTGATTAAAGCTTGAGTATGTGAAAATAGTACCTGTTGGTTGGTCCCTACCTCAGAAATATAATCTGTATAGTCTAGTATTCTTTATTTTTTTAAATTAAGGAATAATTTATATGTAGAGTAAATGCACAAATCTCCATGAATTTTTATATATGTATATTTTCATTACTCAGCACCCAGATCAATATGTAAAATATTACTATTACCCATTAAACTTACACTCATATGTCTTCATAATCAGTACACCCTTTCCAGTGGTAACCACTATTCTGAGTTTTTACACCATAGATTGATTAGTTTTGTCTGTTCTTGACCTTCATGTAAAATGTAATCATACAGTATGTATTGTAGTCTGGTCTCTTTCTTTTTGTTTTAAAGATTTTACTTATTTATTTTTAGAGAGGGGGGAAAGAGAGTGACAGAAACATCAATATGTGGTTGCCTCTCACATGTCCCCTACTGGGGACCTAGCCTGCAACCCAGGCATGTGCCTTGACTGGGAATTGAACCGACATCTCTTTGGTTCGCAGGCTGGAACTCAATCCACTGAGCCACACCAACCAGGACTAGTCTCTTTCAATTAATGCAGTATTTCTGAGACTCATCCATTCTCTTGCATTTAGTAGTAGTTTGTTTTTTATTGCTATATATTATGCTATTTTGCATATGAATGTGTTTTGATAGGCATGTGGGTTGTTTCTAGTTTTCATCTATTATGAATAAAGCTACTATGAGCAATCAAGTCTTTTTGTAGACACACATACTTCTTTCTTTTGGATATACCTAAGTTTGGAATGTCTGGGTCAAAGAGAAGGTGCACAGATTTCTAAAGTGGTTGTACAATTTTATACCTGCACCAACAATTTAAATTTCCAATTGCTCTACATTCTTGTCAATAGTTAGTATTTTCAGTCTTTTTAATTTTAGGCATTCTGGTAGATGTGTGGTGATATTTTACTGTGACTTTAAATTACATTTCTCTTATTAAAAGTGATACTGAGCACCTTTCATGTGCCTATTGGGCATTAGACTCTCTTATTTAGTGAAGCGACTGTTCAAGTCTTTTGCCAATTGCTAATCGGTGGGATTTTTTTTTCTTATTGATTTGCATGAGTTTTTCATATTCTGGATATAAGCTTTTAGTCAGATATATGTATTGTGAATATTTTTTCCCAGCCTGTGGCTTGCCTTTTCACTTTTTAGTGGCATTTTTATGAACACATTTTTTTATTTGGTGAACTTTAATATAACATTCTTTCTTTTATGGTTATTGCTTTTTTAATCCTGCCCAAGAAATCTTTGCCCACCTCATGGTCACAAAGATATTCTCCTATTTTTTTTTTACTCCAAAATCTTAGTCCTGTCATTTAAGGCTGTGATCTGGCCAAATTTTTCTAAGTAAAAATTTACATCAATAAAATATTTTGAGCATGTATCTTCAATATACATAATTTTATTTATGAGTGATAGCATTCACTACCACAATATTAAATATTAATAAGGCTTAATTTTTAATTTTTTTATATAAGCATAAATATAAATAGAAATTTCAATATCTCCTGTTCAGTAGATCACCTTGGGCATAACCTGGGATATATGTACCCTACTGTGGATATTATTGTTCTAAATCACCAAAGGCTAACATTTTGACAAACACTGATAGTAATAATGTCAGCAAAGGACTTCAGTGTAAACAACTGGCTAGAGTTTGCAAAGTGTGAACAGGACCCCAATGAGTATATTGCCGATAACGGAAGAAAGCCTGAGTTTACTCTTGCATAGTAATGTTTATTCCCTCTTATCTGACTTATGGAGACAGCAGGATGATCTGGGTTGGTAGGAGCAAAGACAAACTGGCTTTTGGTTCCTGATGTAGGATATAGTGCTTTTGACTCCCTACCCCTTTCCTCATCACCAAATTCCTAGAGCTGAGTTTGGCTCTTGGCTGACTGAATTTTTGGCATAGATACTTAGAATCTGACTTGGGCTAATCCCCAGGGACATTTAGTGATTTGGAGCTTGGAGGGCCTTTGTTGTGAGGATTAGTAAACTAGGTGATGAATAATCAATTTGGGAGTTGTCTGTAGGAAAAGGGTCATGCCGTGGTATAGAGCATAGTTCTCTTGATCCAAGGTCAGGGGAGCCAGTGGGCCTGATTTCGCAGAACTTTACACTCTAGAACAGCCCTTTGTAGGATTTGGACATCTGCTTTTTAGCTGATAGAAGGAGAGAATATATTCTCCCGTGATGTCTACTTCCTTGATCTGTCTCCATACAGGGATTACTACTTAGAACTAGGCCTGCTTACATTTTTTTTGTACTTGGTTGTTTTTGAATTCTTTGTTTAAGAAAGAAGTTTCTGTTTTCTGTTTTGCCTTTTGGGAAGCTGGGATAAGGTAGGCAAGATGAAATTAGAAACATTAGAGTTTCTTGTTTTTCTAATCTAGACTACTTTGGAAATTTGAGAGGGATTTTGAAGGGAGAGAGTTGCTATGAAAGACAAGTTAGGCCAGCCAGTATGTCTGCAACCTGGAATGAGACTGTTGAAAGTCAATGCAAAATATTGCAGAGTTTTCAAAGCCTGTATCTCTCTCATCAAGGGCACTCTGTTTAATCTCTCCTATCATGATCATATTCTAAGGGATATCAATCACAAAGGTAGAGAGGGCAGATCAGAAACAGTCCCAAACCAGTGGTCTACTGAAGATTTCAAGCTAAATTTCAGAATAAACACACACTTTATCATTACTTGATGATTCTACTTCCAAATAGTTCAACTTCTCAAATCCAGCTTATCTCCACCTCTACATTTTCTTTCCATTGACACCCCAGAGAAGACCAAATTGCTGAATGAGTATCTGCAGTATTACTAAACACTTAAAAATCTTTCAGAGGATACCAAAAAGACATTCAGAGGATATTTTACTTTCTTAAAGCAATGTAGCTACTATATTCTGGGTGATTTTTTCTGTCTACTTGCAAAAATATATATCAATTTAAACAAGTAACCATGTCATTTGCCTTCTTAGACTAGTTTGTGGAAGTAGGAATATGGGCTGGCAATTTGGCCAGAACCTCCTAGAACTGGCCAAGAAAGTTTTAGTCAATGGCTGATTTTCCAATAAATTTACTGTGGCAAACAGAGGTATTCAAACTCATGTCATTGATTTTTAATGCTGCTCTTACACTGTTCTTACAAATACTTAATACCAGTTGGTTTTTGTTGCAGATGCTGCTACTTTCACTGATTACATTTTCCAAGATAAACCGGATTTAACTTTTTTCCTTCACATTCTCATATCTTCTAAATTTATTCAAAAGACCCAAGCAAGTATCTACTAATATCTGACTAAATAAAAGCTACTAGAAAGCCAGTAAGTGCTGTTAAGCTGATTTTTCTTTGCCTTGTCTGTCAAGGGACCAACTTGTCACTTTGTTGACTGCTATCAGAGCACTTCATGCTGCATTGAAGACTCATGAAAAATTTCCAAAGTGTCAGCTCATTAGCACAAAATGGGGCTTTAGGAACCTCTTTCTCTCAGTGTCCCAACTGTGCTTTTCAAGTGTTCCAACCTTGATGGACCACTCTTAAACAATAGATAAAGATTACAGGAAAATGAGAAATGAATATTCATTAGTTCATTTTGGAGGCATGAAACATGGATGAAAGCAAAGTACAATGGGTGTGAAAAGCTGGGACTATCTGTCAGCAGAAGGAATATTGCATGACTTTGCTAACTGTTCCCAGGTCATTGAATGTTATAGCTCCAAGGGCCCTCAGAAATTATCTAGTCAGAACCCCACATTTTACCAGTAAGGGTAAAAGGCCAAAAGAGGGGAAAGGAACTTGTCCAAGGTTAATTAGCTCTTCCCAACTTTCTAGACACCCATTGGCTTTTGGTTATATGACCTTCCATAATTGATGTTCAATTACTTGAGTCACTCACTGCTATCTCAGTGATCACTTGGACAATCCAAAATGATACAGAGGTTAACCATCATTTACACTGGGCTTTGTGATGTATGTTTATACTGACATTCCAATGCATCTGGGTCCAATCTGAGAATTCACAACACTTCAAATGGAACAAGAAAGCCACCCTGAAGCTCTGATTCAGGAAAAGATGGAAAGTTGACCAGCCTTACTGAATGGACAGCATAACATAATGCTATATAGCCCCTCAAGCAGGGCATGTTAATCTCAACAATTTTGTTGATTCACACCTTTCCTGGGTTCCAGCTAGAGTTGTGAGTGGGATGGTTGGAAAAGGAAAACAAAACCTTTCAGGAGAATATACAGAGTGAGACAAAAGTAGGTTTACAGTTATTTGTATAAAAATAATACAATAATTAATAATAATAATATAAGAATAAACTTTTGCATACTCGCAACTGTAAACCTCCTTTTGCCCCATTGTGTATATATCTTTTTCTTTCTTCCTCCCTTCCCTTTCCCCTTCCCCTTCTCCTTTCCTTTCCTTTCCCTTCCTTTCCCTTCCCTTCCCTTCTCTTCCCTTTTCCATTTCCTTGCTAGAAAAATGAACAGCTGCTTTGTCTTCTATATCAGGGATGTCAAACTCATCTTCACCAGAGGCCACATCAGCCTTGTCAGGTTGCCTTCAAAGGGCCGAATGTAATTTCAACTCCTTAACACTTAAGGAGTGGTTACATTTATACAGCCCTAAAATTATGTTGGCCCTTTGAAGGCAATCTCAAGGCTGATGTGGCCCCTAGTGAAAATGAGTTTGACATCCCTGTTCTATATAAACAAATGTGTGGTTGAGCCATTGACCTAAAGAACTAGCTCTAGGAGGCAAAACAATAAATGGAAGACATGCTGGATTCCAGACATCTATGTGGAGGTGGGGGAGGAGAAAGACCTAGTGAACAATAATATTTAAAAGCATCAAAAAATCAGGAGGTGTAAAAGGGAATCAGTTGTATATATAGCTCAGTAACTGTCCTGTGTCTGGGAAAGACTAGTTTGGGGTACAGTCCAAAAGATCTTTAATGAAATGAAATTTCATTCCTTGCTCTGAACCAGTCTGGACTCTGGGATTGTGCCCATAATTTTCTGTTTTGTTGTCTGCAAAACCTCACACTTGCGCTAAAGTGGTATTGTTACACTCACCATTTCTGTCCTGAGAAGGATGGTCCTGAGGTTTGAGGAAGGGCATGGAATAGCAAAGGGATACATAGTTAGCCTATGTAGTCTAAGAAAGGACTGAGATAGTGACCACCAAAGTGGCAGTAGGGAATGCAAAATGCCTGAGCATTTGCTACATCAAGAATTAAACATTTTATTTCAGCCCTGGCTGGCATAGCTCAGTGGATTGAGCGCGGGCTGGGAACCAAAGTGTCCCAGGTTCGATTCCCAGCCAGGGTACATTCCTGGGTTGCAGGCCATAACCCCCAGCAACCGCACATTGATGTTTCTCTCCCTCTCTCTCTCTCTCTCTCTCCCTCTCTCTCTCTCCCTCCCTTCCCTCCCTAAAAAATAAATAAATAAAATCTTTAAAAAAAAAAAGAATTAAACATTTTATTTAAAAAAGTTTCCCCTTTTCATTTCCTGGCCTAGAATAAGAATAAATCCCATTTATGTAACAAAGTGCTAAATTAACCTAAACTGGTATTTAATATCAATACATATTGAAGGGAAGACTTGGTATAGGTAATAGTAATATGGATAATTGAGATGTATGAATAAAAAACAAGTAGAGTGAATGAAGACTAATGTATACCAACAGAAAAATATATTAGCATTCATTCGTTAGACTGCTGTTTGTGGTTGTTTGTTAGCCTAACGAAGCCCTTTCAAATGGCTGATATCTGTTGAAAGTCCTGCCTGAGACTGAGGGCCTTCCATGGATGCCAAAGAAGTGAGCCATTCAAATAGAACTCCTGAAATTCAAGTAGAACACTTTGCTTCTTCTTCTTCTTTTTTTTTAAGCAGGCAACAGTGACTGTGAAATAATAGTGATAATGACAATGGAAATAAGAGTGCAATTCTAATTAATTTACTGAGAGTTGTGCCCCATTTACCAATATTGTCTTGTTTTGTCTTGAGTGGTAGCCCAGATACTGGAACAAAGGTATATATATTCAAAGTCGCTTGGCTAACCTATAATTTATCAAACAAAGGTTAACTTTTAAAAAAAGTGTTGGACTAGCAGCTGTAAATTAATAACAATCTATGATTTAACTCAGAATTTCTATTTATTTGATGAGGTTTTTAAAAACCTGAATTAACATTTTTCTCTACACTTAGGTCTTATCTGCCAAATTGCACATAAGCTGACCAACCTAAAGCTCAGCAATATTCTAACTTCCATGATGTGGGATAGATTGGAGGGATTTCTACTAAAGACTGAGAGGAAGATTGGAACAAGAGTGGAAGTGTAAAAGCACATGTGGTGAAAACCAGTGCATAGTCACCCCACTTAGAATCTACCTTACTCTAAAAATTGGGTAGTTTAATCACCCTCACCTTCCTTGCCCTTTGGAGAAACAATAAACACCTCTTCTTGATTCCATCAGTGGGTTGGACCTTTTTTTTTACTTGACCGTCTGTGTGGACATATAAACTTTAGCTGGTAACACACCCCTGAGGCTGGGAGTTGTGTGTTCTTTGTTCTTTTCTGTATGTCTAGCACTTAGCATGTTGTCCTGTGCATACTATAACTTCACTAAAAACTTGAAGAATGAATTAATGGATGGATGAGGTGACTCCTACCACCATGGATGGAACTGATGTTCCAATAGGCAGAACTCACCTTTGGATAGAAAGAATATATTATGCGTGAAAGTAGCCATAAGTGAGGACCCTTAAGGGATATTCTGCTTTTCTTTTGCATACCCCTGTGGATATTATTATGACTTTGCTCTCAATGCTCTCCTACTTCTGCTTGTCAAGATTGTCTTGCTCAGTTGAAACTGAATACCTTCTTGCCAAGATAGTCCTGGCCAATATAAATTCTATAGGCTATAGTGGAATGGTGAACATCCAGGTTCCGAGCTTTTGGTAAATGCCCACTATGTGCCAGACACTGGAAGTACTGTGCTAGGTACTTGTTGAAGAGACACAGATAAATGATCAATTATTTTGTGCATACTTTGTATCTTTTGAATTTGTAATTCCACTCACAGAATATTGAGCTGGAAGCCACCTTCAAAGTCAACCCACTTGCTATAATAATCAGAGCTCTCACATTTATTGAGGATTTACTGCTCCCAGACCCATCATATACTAACAACCTTGTGAGGCAGGTACTCTTGTTATCTATATTTCACTTATGAGATCCTTGAGACACAGAAATATTAAATAACTTGCTCAGGGTTTCACATCTGGGAAGTACTCAATCCAAGATCCAAACTCAAGTTTGTCAGAGTTCAAAGTGTGTTCAAAGATAAGGAAAGGACTTGCCAAAGGTGATTTTTCTACAGCCTAGATCTTCTGGCTCTTATTTACATGCACATTTTGCTATGTCATTCTATTACTTTAGCCCATATTGTAGGGTTCCTTTCAAGCATCATTTTTGTATTTAGAAGTGTTTGTCTCCCCAGATGACTGTACCGTTAACTGTGTTTCCTCTTTCCTCAAAGGGGTTGCCCAAGCTTTGCCTTCTGTAAATAATGGCCTGTGATCAGCTTGTTAGCTGCTGCCTGGAGCTTCCTGGAACCATTCCTCACCTACCCACCTCCACCCCTGCACAAGTACTACTTGTGGCTCAGAGGTTGGGGAGAGCCAGCGAGTAGAATTTTGGGGGAAGAGTTACTTCACCACCTGCTTTCTATTTTTTTGTTCTCTGCAACACAGATTGAAGATGGGGGCAAGGCAGCCTTGTCCCAGAAGATGAGGACTGGTGATGAGCTGGTGAATATCAATGGCACGCCATTGTATGGCTCCCGCCAAGAGGCCCTCATCCTCATCAAAGGCTCCTTCCGGACCCTCAAGCTGATTGTCAGGAGGTAAGATACAAGATATCCTGCAAGGTTCAAGGGTTGTCAAAACCACTTGGTTGGTAGTAAAGTCTCAATAGAGTCATATCTCTGTCAGTATCACCAAGGAAAGAGGTGTTTCCCCTGAACAGAATTCTGCAGACAACTGAAGCAGAAGGCATAGGATAAAGGGCCTTAGGTTCAAATCCTGATATTGTCACATACCATCTGTGTCCCTTGGATAAATTTATTTTACTTCTGCAAGACTCAGTCTCCTTATTTGCTATTGAGAGAATGAAATGGCTCAATACATGTCAAGGGCCTACCTAACCCAGTGTTTTTTTGTCTTCTCCTTCATAACAGACTACCACTACTCAACCTTTAAAGAGATCCTACTGCCTTCCATGGTAGGCATTCTGGAGGCTGTGGCAAACTCTAGCATAGAAACCCTGCCCTTGAGGAGTATACAGTCTAGCAGGGAAGAAAAGACACACATGTGACAAAATAATTAGCAATATACTTTTGGAGAAAGCAGTTAAGGAGATTTTGCAGGGCAAAGGGTGATTGTCAAATGGATCGTCCAAACAGACATTGCTATTGGAGTGCAAAAGAGAGCACTTCAGAAGAGATTGATAGGGTAAGACTTCATAAAGGAGGTGGAATTTGAGCCAAAGGGTGTGTAGAGTTTGACAAATAAACTGTCAGAAGGAAAAAGGCATTCCAGGTAAGGTGAGTGGCATAAGCATAAGTGATGTAAGGGCATTTTGGCACATAGTCATTCTGATACTGCCTAACATGTGCCTGCTGGTGAACTTTCCATATGGCTGCTACATCTTTGCTCTGTACTACTGGAGCTTATACTTCATGCCTATTAGTTTGTTTCCTATGCACATGCCTAAGTTTCTCCATCTTAATTATTTTATTAGAAAAAAGAATTTAAAGTATCTTTTTACAATTATACTTTTCCCTCTGGCTACTACCCCATCTTCCTCCTTATGCTTATACCTGGTCTTTCTAAAAGAGATTCTATAATCAATGTCTCCATTTCTTCACCTACCATTTCACTTCATACCCACTGCAGTGTAGATTTGACCTTAAGAACCCCACTGAAACTACTCTGTCAAAAACTACATATTACCTAACTGTCAAAGTCAATGGATTCAGCTCACCTTTGTGAAACTCTTCTTTCTTGCTTTCAAGATACCCATTTACTTGTCCATTTCTTACCTCTCTGTTTATGTTTTTAAAACCAGGTTCCTACCTGCTCTTCCTTTGACCAACTCATAAATGTTGACCATCCCAAGTTTCACCCTTTCTGACTTCATTAATATACCATGGAAAAATCTCACCCAGTTCCAGAGCTTCAATTACTATCAATATGTGGATAAGTATATCACTTGTGCCCCAAACTCATATAACCAACTTTCTATTGGATATTTATACTTAGATGTCTCAGAAGCATTTCAAGCACAAAATGCTCAAAACCTAAAATGGTATCTTTCCAAGCTCCTTATCACAGTGACTGAGACCACCATGCCCTCAGTCAACCAAACCAGAAACATAGAAGCCATCTTTAATACTTCCATTGTTCTCATGCTCTACATATATCCAAATGATTTATCCTGAGGAAAGAATACTTAAGGTGAAAGGATTTTGTTAGTAAGGGTGAAGTTATATAGGATCCCAGTCATTTATTATATTACTTGCTGGTACCTAATATTAAGCCATGCCTGCCCTGTATCTTGATAGGCAGTGACATGTTAAGTAACGCCTTATACATAGATACATTGTCACTGACTCCATCTTGAACTGGTGAAGATTTAAGTTTTAAATAAGACTTCTTAGAGGGGTAGCATGGTAGATTTGGAAGCGTTTTGTTTTGTTTTGTTTTGTTTTGTTTGAGTCAGACAGACCCATGTATGTTACTTCCTAGTTCTGTCATATAGGAAATAATGGTTATTCTATAATGACACTGTTGTGTTGATTATATAAGGCAATTTATGTAAAATGCGTTTCACATAATGGGTTTTCAATGAATTTCAGTCTCATTCCTTTCCCTAGGGCATAAAAGAAGCATAATCAGGGTAACCAAACATTATTAAATAAGGAAAGCATCAGAACTGGAGTGTGCTTTGCAACCTAAACTTCAGAGAACACAATTAGCTGGGAAACCATTTAAGGATGACAAAAACCTGCACAGGAAATAAAGGTCTCTATGAGATACTGGTTATACAGAGATAACAGAAATACCAGCACTTGTAGGAAATGTAGACACTGTCTAAGGTGGCGTCTGAACCAGTCATAATAATGGGAATGGTCGGGTGTGTCACTCATTCATCTTCCCTTGTTAAGCTCCATGTCTTTTTTCTCCTGTAGCAACATCTGCCACTACCAGTCACTTAATTATGACCTTGGAGATAAAAGAACCCTTTGGTTTTGTTGGTGTGGCAGATCCTACGCTTCCCTGAACCTATGTTGTCTCCCCTTTCAGCCTCCTCTTCTCAGTCCCTAGTGGGGGCTTATTAGATGATGCTGCCCCCTTGTGGAAAACACAAACTTCACCTATGGACTACCCTGGGGATAGTAAAGGAAGGACAGTTATTCCTTCCTTGTTAGTATAAATTGTTCCTCAAATTTATGAAAGAGCTCTTAGCACATAAAATAAATGTGTTCTCACTGAAATTTAATATCTATTGTGTTTTAGACTAAGGTAGAAAGACTTTGGTTTGAGTATACAATCAACTGACAAAGATTCAACACTGAGCATTAGGTCTGGGCTTGAATCCTTTGGAATGAATATACAAAAAAATGGAACTCTAAAAAATGGCTTATTCTGAAAAGCCCACCCAGATCTTACTTCTATATTTCCTTTTATATAATGATCAACTGAGTCAGAAATCTAAGTGTTACCTTCAATTCTTCTCACTTGCCCTGGTTCCCATCAACACAATCCCCTTTAAACCAGTGCCCTAAAAAACTCTCTGTAGCTTTTCTCTTAGTTGATTTCACTCATGATTCCTGGTTTCTCATATTTTGGTCTTACCTCCTCCCAATCAATCTATTCTCCAAATAAGTCATCTGATCATGTCACTTACCTATTTGAAAAAAAACAAACAAAAGCAGGAACAATGACCATACAATCATGTTGGTCCCAAGAAATTTATTTTATAATGATATAAACTACACTGAAGATATTGTAGTCATAGACTGTTTTTTTTTTTTGCATAAAAAGGCATTCAAATATGCAAAGAAAAAACTGTTTGTAATACAAGAAGAAAATTATAGAAATGTCTCTATGGGAGACTTCCATGTAATTTACCTGTGACAGATGAAGTACACCAAAACATAAGTACTTAGAATATTTGAAAAACATAATCCATTAGATCTAATTAATAAATATCAAAATATTTTATAAACAGTGAATACACCCTCTTTTCTGAGAACATTTTGAGAAATATTGAGAATATTTTTGAAAGATTTTATTTATTAATTTTTTAGAGGTGAGGGAGAGAGAAAGAGAGGGAGAGAAATGTCAGTGTGTGGTTGCCTCTCACATACCTCACTACCGGAGCTGACCCTTTGGTTCACAGGCCAGCACTCAATCCAGTGATCCATACCAGCCAGGGCCAGAGAATATTTTTTTTAATCATTGTATGGTATGCCACAAAGAAAACCTTTGAAAACTCTTATAAATAGAAATTATACTTGCACTATTCTCAGATGATAATGTAAATCTTTTTCAAATTAAACAAAATACTCCAACTGATTGAATATTTAAGAACACATTTATACATGTGTGTTATCCCAAAGAAACTCTAGCAGACTAATAAAAAACAACAAAAATGACATCATGACTTATTTGAGTACAATATTCAAAAGTAAATTCATAACCTTAAATATTTCATCATTAAAAATGAAAAATGAAATTACATGACTGCCACCCTGGCTGGCGTAGCTCAGTGGATTGAGCGCGGGCTGGGAACCAAAGTGTCCCAGGTTCGATTCCCAGCCAAGGTACATTCCTGGGTTGCAGGCCATAACCCCCAGCAACCGCACATTGATGTCTCTCTCTCTCTCTCTCTCTCTCTCTCTCTCCCTCTCCCTCCCTCCCTTCCCTCTCTAAAAATAAATAAATAAATAAATAATCTTTAAAAAAAAAAGAAATTACATGACTGAGAACTTAATATAATATGAAGCCAAGGAATAGTTTTTTTTTTAATGCACTTGTCCCAGGACCATATTATTATGTTTTTGCTGAATATACATATATGTCCATATGCTGAATTTCTTAATTACACATTTGTGTTAATACACAATTCACTTCCAAATAACCAATTAAACTCTTCCTGAGGACATTATTATTACCCACTCATATAATTCTATGGTCCTTATTTTAGTTACTATTATATTTTTATATGGTTTGGATAAAGGCTGGCACATAGTATATATTCAGTAAATTAATAATAACTTTTCACTGCTTACATGTGTGTCTGTATCTCTGAAACTAGATTTTTAGTTTCCTAAAGGCAGTGGTCATATTTTGTTTGCTCTGATACCTAGGCTAGTGTCTTAAACACAATAAATGTACAGTAATACTTATTTTTTGATACAGAACTCTTAAGAGCTCTACCTTATGATATATTTACTACCTTCTAATATCAATGATATCTATTTAAATACAACCTTTCATAAAAGATCATTATTCATTAGAATACCAAGTGGCATGAAAACACATGTCTCTGGTAGATACATGATGAGAGCTAGTCAGAAATACTGGTTAACAAGTTTAGTCAGGGCTCCCCAATAAGTGATACAAAACATAGTATGGAAATACTGTATTATAAAAAACCCTAATCCATGTGCAATTAAAATACAAAAGTAAAAAAAAATGTATGCCAATTAAATGTTAAGTTTTACATAATCTTGAGTTTATTCTGTTTCACATTTTAAAATATGCATTGGTTTTGATTTGAGTGTACACTAACTGACTCATTACATTAATTACTGATAGCCTTCAAACAAACAGCTCTCTTATTCTTGCATTAGTTGCTGTTCTATTTATTTTGAGAGATTTAGTTAGCTAATAAAATTATATATGTTATTCTTGTAAATATTTATGAATACATAAATTATATATTACCCTATAGAAGTTCAGTAAAGACTAAAGACATGGGAAACTACAGCAAGCATAGAAGTTCTATATTATTTTCCAATGTAGATGCAGTTTCCCTTTAACTATAAGGGGTAGGCTTTTTTTAATGGGTGGATGAATTAAGTAGATAAGCCTGTAAAAAATTTAATCAAGAAAACAAAGATGAAGTATAAATAAAATTTAAATGATAAACAAAATATAATACAAAAGCATCTTAAATTATACTACTACAATTGTACCTTAATAAATTTGAAATCTCAGAGAAATTCAAAATATCTAATAAAAATTTCAATACCAAGCATTCTTGAAAAGTGGAAAACTAAATGGACCTGTAAGTATAGAAACATTGAAAATAATTGTCAAAGAGAAACTTCCAAAACCACTTTAGGGTCAGATGTTTTTATCAGTGAATTTCTTCAAACTATTTTTGAAGCTAACATTACTCTGATACCAACACATGACAAACTGCTCCAAGAAGAATATTGTATTTCACTTGTGAACATAGATGCAAAACTTGTAAATGATAGTCTATCAAATCTACTTGAGTAATATTGGATGATAATTCATTACAAATACTATAATATTTTAAGAGGTAAAATCTTAACTCTGATAATGACATAAAAATGAACATATGCTCAAGATTTTATTAAGTAATTAATGAGGAGATAGTAACATGTTACATGTAGTTCAAAGGATAAATCAAAGAAGCACAACTTTAATTTAAAATTAACAATAGATCACAATAACCAATTAGGAGCTATAAGGATAAATATATTCCATTCACAACAGCAACCAAACACAAAGAATTATTAGGAATGACCTTAAGAAGAAATATATATGAAAGATGATATACATGGTAGAAATGACAAAACTGTATGGAAAGAGAAAATGTATACAAGTAATTTTTGATCATGTGAGTAAAGTCTCATGGCACTATATTAAATGATAAAATAAAAAAGCAAGACACAATTTAATGGACAGTATGGTGATATTCCCTGGTTTAGGCAAGCTCTCCACAGACAACTTCCAAACCATTATTCCTCCAGTCTCATGCAAAAGCCCCTCAGTTTTGAAATTCAAACAAGGAGGTTTTACCATTTTTTGTCTCCTTACCAATGTCATCTATCAGCCACTTGTTTGATACTTCGGCACCTGATTCACTGTCATCTTCTGTACCCCAATTCCTGCTGTCATACTGAAGGATTTCATTGCCTTTGTAGACTTTTATTTTTGCTGTTTTATTTTTTAAATATTTTTATTGATTATGCTATTACAGTTTTCCCAATTTTCCTCCTCTATTCCTGCTCTACCCTGCCCCCCTAACCCTCTAGCATTCCATCTCCTTAGTTCAGGTCCATGGGTTGTACACATAAGTTCTTTGAGTTCTCTGTTTCCTATACCATTTTTTATCTCTCCCCATCTATTTTATGCCTACTAATTACATTTCTTCTTCCCTGTACCTTTTACCCCCTATTCCTCCCTTCCTCCTCCCCACTGAAATCCCTTCATGTGATCTCTGATCCTGTTACAGAACACAACAAGGGGGGCCTGGGACGATATACTATTATTGAAAGAAGGCCCCGAGTCCGTTATGTCCGCCGCCCAAGGAAAGACGTCTCTCAATGCCAGAGATTTGTGAAAAGGAAAGGAAATGTTTATTTAATGCTATACAAACTTAAAGTAGTGACCTAATGTCTTTATCAAAAATCCTAAAGTCCCTTAAAAGACCCACAAACAGACACAGTCCTTCCTTCCTTCCCCCTTTGCCCAGTCCAGAGTACCGTACCTCAGGGAAGAAAATATAAGTCCATGGCTCAGGCAGTCCTCTGGTTCTTCCCAGTTAGTACTCCATCTTGACTGGGAGATCTCTCTGGGTTCCTGGCACCCTCAGCTGAGTCTCCGGGATCTCTGCTAAAACCAGGTGGTGGTTCCCCCTTTTAAAGCTGCGGGGGTCCCCACTCTGGCAAAGGCACGTGGTCCTCTCTCCCAGGGCCACGGGAAGGGAGAGTCCCCACTCTGTCAAGGCTGTGTGGTTCTCCCTCTCTCAGGGCTGCGGGAAGGGAGAGTCCCTGCTCTGTCCAGGCCACGTGGTTCTCTCTCTCAGGGATGCGGGAGTCTCCACTCTGCTAAAGACGCGTGGTTCTCCCTCAATGGCTGCTGTGTCTGGGTTTAAATCCCCCACGCCAATCTTCTTCTGCAGCCCCATTTCCGACTCCTCCTACACTTGGGCACACTTGCCCTCAATCTGCTGTCTTCTCCAGCTTTTCTGGTCACCATCATGGGTCTGGGCAGGTGTCACCCCATGTCCTGGAGCCAGTCTTCTCCCAGCTCCCACGCAGGTGCTGTAACTCAGGGGACCTGCCCCCCAGGTCCCATCTTGGGGGAGAGGTCCCTTTCCATCCCCCTGGCCTTGAGCATGGCCATAGCTATTTAGCATATCTAAGTGACCAGCCAAAGGCTATAGGTATGCTAAATGACCATGCCATGGATTAGCTGCAAAGCTGCCCTGCAGGTTCTTGCTCTGTGTGCCCCTTCCCCCAACTCACACCTGTGGGTGAAGGGGTGAAGACACCTTAAAATCTCCTGGACACCTTGAGTTCTGGACCCCATTTCAAATGCCTATTTGGGGTCCCCCCTCTTGGCTGTACCCTGTAACAATTCTGTTCCTGTTCTGGTTGTTTGCTTAGTTTTTCTTTTCTTTGTTTTTCTTTTCCTTTAGGTTCATTTGTTGATAATTGTGAGTTTATTGTCATTTTACTGTTCATAGTTTTGATCTTCTTTTTCTTAGATAAGTCCCTTTAACATTTCATATAATAAGGGCTGGGGGATGAACTTCTTTAACTTGACCTTATCTTGGAAGCACTTTATCTGCCCTTCCATTCTAAATGATAGCTTTGCTGGATAGAGTAATCTTGGATGCAGGTCCTTGCCTTTCATGACTTGAAATACTTTCCAGCCCATTCTTGCCTGCAAGGTTTTTTTTGAGAAATCATCTGATAGCCATATGGAAATTCCTTTGTCTACTTTCCTCTTGCTTTTTTTAGGGTTCTCTCTTTATATTTAATCTTGGGTAACTTAATGATGGTGTGTCTTGGTGTGTTCCTCTTTGGGTTCAACTTCTTTGGGACTCTCTGGGCTTCCTGGAATTTCTGGATTCTTAGATAAGTCCCTTTAGATTTTGAATTCTTGTTTCTTTACTTTGTTCTGGATGAATGTTTATTTTTTCCTTTTGTTCCAAATCATTGCTTTGAGTCCTGGTTTCCTTTCTGTCACTGTTGGTATCCTGAACATTCTGCTTTATTTCACTTTGGGTATCCTTCATTTATTTTTTCATTTTTAAAGAATTTATTTATTTATTTTTAGAGAGGGAAGGGAGGGAGAAAGAGAGAGAGAGAGAGAAACATCAATGTGCAGCTGCTGGGGGCCATGGCCTGCTATCCAGGCATGTGCCCTGACTGGGAATCGAACCCACGATGCTTTGGTTCACAGCCCACGCTCAATCCACTGAGCTACACCAGCCAGGGTTTTTTTTTCCATTTTTTGACCAAGCTCAATCAAATCTGTGAGCATTTTGATTACCAGGGCTTTAAATTCTCCTTCAGATAGGTTGGTGATCTCTTCCTCACTTGGCTCTCTTTCTGAGGCTTTACTCTGTTCTTTCATTTGGGCCATATTTCTTTTGTTTTGGTGCAGCTGATAGGTTGTAAGGGAGAGGGGCCTTGGGTATTCACCCAGGCAAGGCAACCCTCCTTGCTGCACTGTGGCGCTGCCTGTGGGGGTCCACAGGCAGCGCCTGTGGGGACAGATGAAGGGTCCAGAGAGGGAACAGTGCAGCTTGCCCGCTAGTCTCCAGCACACTTTTCAACAGACTCTCATGTGAGATTGGGAACTTCTACTACTGCCGCAACCACCGTAGCCCACAGCCATCTCTAAGTCCCCTTAAGTCATCCCCTCCTGTGCAGCCTGTCCAGCTAGGCAGCCAGCCCTGTCCCCAAGGTCCGCTGTGCAGCGTTTTTTCTGAGTCAGCCTGTGTGGTCCTGCCACCTTACTGATCTGGTTGTTCTGATTGATTTTTTTCTTTAATCCTTTGTTGTCAGAGTTCCATGAAGTTTGATTTTGTGGTGCTTTTGGTTGTTTATTGATTTCAGATTGGTTGTTATCCTCCTTTTGGTTGTGTGAGGAAGCAAAGGGTCTGTACCTACACCTTCATCTTGGCCAGAACTCTCTGAAGTCAAACTTTAGTTTTATGGGTCCTTGATCTTCAGCAATTAACCCTGTAATATCAGCAGCTCACTCCCCCAACTGTATTATGGACCTTGCCAACCTTTCAGCAAATATTTATTGAATGTCTAACCTATGCTAGAGTATGGTGATTTGATCATTAATTATATAGGTATGGCCCCTGTTCTCATGGACCCCTGATAACTTTCATTTGTCTTCTGTCAGTGTTCCTTATCAGAATCACAGAACAAAGAAAGTAAATTGAATGACTATTATCTCAATTGCCTCAAGATTGACACAGAGCTGGGAGCATAAAAGAGATGTTAATTCATTACACACAATGGATGCTTTAGAGCTGTGGTTCTCACTGGCAAATACTACTTTGGAGCTTGTTTGAAATGCAAATTATTGGGCACTACAAAGATGTACTGAATCAAAACTTTGGGGTTAGGCACAGCAACTTGTTTTTACAAGCTTTCCAAGTAAAAAGCTTACAGCTTGAGAATCACTGCCTTGAGGCATTGTTCAGTTCTCGGGAATTAGTTGAGAAAGAGTAATTTGAACTGTCTGATAACAATCTCTTCTCATTCTAGCTTTCTCATTATACTTTTCTCTTTACAATAGCTCTTCAAGGCCTCAAATATTATTTTTTCCTATTGTCAGTCTCCTTTTGATCACCATGGCCCATGATTCCCCTTACTCTATATATTTAATCTGAACAACTTCATTTATTCATGGTTTTTACTATCACCTCTGTGTTCATGACTGCATCTCTAGTTTACTTTCTCCTCAATATTCATATGCACAATAGCCTGGTAAAAATCTCTGCAGGAAAACCCAAAAGAAAATTGAAATGCAATCTGTATAAATCTGGATTCATTATCAAGCTTGTAAAAGTCTCCCTTTCCAAAAGTAGTTGTGGTACTTTCATCTACCTAGTCACCCAAGGGAGAAACTGGAGTCATTTATGACTCCTTGTGTTCTCTCACTAAACCACGTTGATTTTACCTTGTAGACACTATCAGAATTTATCCTCTTCTCTTCATTGCCATTACTGTTGCCCTAGTTCACGTCCTCATCATCTTTCCCTGTACTATATCAGTAGCCTCTTAGCTGTCTCAGATCTGTCTACCAAAGTGTTGCCACAGAGATAAATCTAAATACAGATTCAATTATATCAGGCCCATTGAAAACTTGTTAGTGGCCTTCATTGCCCAGAGACATGGTGTATAAGACATTTTATATCTTCATTCCTATCCATACCAGCAACTTCATCTGACTCCTCAACAGGAATACCACTGCTGGAGGAGTACCATTCCCCAAGAATTTCATACTGTTCTTCAACTCTGTGACTCTATTATCTCCTTTCTACTTGGAACATAATTTCCACTTTCTTTCCTTAGTTAACACCTTCATAATAACATTATTTAATACTCAGTTTTGGGGTTGCTGTGTCTAGGATACTTTCTTTTTTTTGAGATTTTATTTATTCATCTTTAGAGAGAGGGGAAGGGAGGGAGAAAGAGAAGGAGGTAAAAAACAATGTGTGGTTGCCTCTCACACACCCCCTACTGAGGACCTGGCTTGCAACCCAGGCATGGGCCCTGATGGGAATCCAACCAGCCACCCCTGGGTTTGCAGGCCAGGACTCAATTCACTGAGCCACATCAGCCAGGGCTGTGTGTGAAATACTTTCTTTGGTGCCTTGACTTGGGTTAGTTGGCCTTTCATTCTCTTTTTTTTTTATTTTAATATTTGCGGTTTGCTTTATTTTTTAAAAGGATATTTTATTGATTATATTATTATAGTTGTCCCATTTTTTCTTCTCTTTATCTCTCTCCACCTTGCATCCCCAGCCCCACCAACATTCCCCCCCTTAGTTCATGTCCATGGGTTGTATGTTTAAGTTCTTTGGCTTCTCCATTTCCTATATTATTCTTAACCTCCCCATGTCTATTTTCTACCTACCCATTTTGCTTCTTATTCCCTGTACCTTTTACCCCCATTCCCCCCACAACTGATAACACTCAATGTGATCTACATTTCTGTGATTCTGTTCCTGTTCTACTTGTTTGCTTAGTTTCTTTTTGTTATTTAGGTTCGGTTGTTAATAGCTGTGAATTTCCCGTCATTTTACTGTTCATATTTTTATTATCTTCTTTTTCTTAGAGAAGTTCCTTTAATATTTCATATAATAAGGGCTTGGTGATGATTAACTCCTTTAACTTGACCTTATCTGGGAAGCACTTTATCTGCCCTTCCATTTTAAATAAAGCTTTGCTGGATAGAGTAATCTTGGATGTAGGTCCTTGCCTTTCATGACTTCAAGTACTTCCTTCCAGCCCCTTCTTGCCTGTAAGGTTTCTTTTGAGAAGTCAGCTGACAGTCTTATGGGCACTCTTTTGTAGGTAACTGTCTCCTTTTCTCTTGCTGCTTTAAGATTCTCTCCTTCTCTTTAAACTTGGGTAATTTAATGATGATGTGCCTTTGTGTGTGCTTCCTTGGGTCCCACTTTTTTGTGGATTCTCTGAGCTTCCTGGACTTCCTGGAAATATTTCATTTGTCAGATTGGGGAAGTTTTCCTTCATTATGTTTTCAAATAAGTTTTCAATTTATTGCTCTTCCTCTTCTCCTTCTGGCAGCCATATGAATTGGATGTTGGAATGTTTAAAGTTGTCCCAGAGGTTCCTACACCTCTCCTCATTTTTTGAAGCCTTGTTTCTTCTTTCTGTTCTGGTTGAATGTTTACTTATTCCTTCTGCTCCAAATTGTTGATTTGAGTCCCAGGTTCCTTCTCTTCACTCTTGGTTCCCCATACATTTTGCTTTATTTCACTTTGCATAGTCTTCGCTTCTTCCTCTATTTTGCATCCATATCCAATCATTTCTGTGAGCATCCTAATTACCAGTGCTTTGAACTCTGTATCTGATAGGTTGGCCATGTCCTCATCTTTTAGTTCTTTTTCTGGAGTTTTGATCTATTCTTTCATTTGGGCCATATTTCTTTGTCTTGGTACACCTGTTACATTGTACGGGATGGAGACTTAGGCATCTGCCAGGGCAGGGCAACCCCCTTTGCTGCTGCATTGTCGCACTGTATGTGGGGGAGGGGTCAAAAAGTGAACACTTGCTCAGTTCTCACCCCACTTTCCATCACTTCCCCTCCTGTCAACACCAAATTGGGCCCTTCCGGTGCTGATTCCCAGGTGGGTGGGTTTGTGTATGTTCTAGGACACCGTGGGTCTCTCCAATGAAGTCTCCTTTGAGTTTGGGAGTTTCTCCCACCACCTCAACCAACACAAGTTTTTACAGCCTGAGGTTTTGAGGTTTTATTTCCCTGCACTGGAACCCTGGGTTTCTTGGTCTTTCTCCCTCCACAGCTGTTTCTCCTGGCTTATCCACACACAAATGTGAGACCACCCCATCCTCCAGCCACCACCTCTCCTGCCTGGTCCATCACCTTGATGAAGGTCCTCTTTGCCCTAGCTCCCCATTTCTGTCCCTCCTACCAGTCTGGATGAATGTTTCTTCTTTAATTCCTTGGTTGTTGGACTTCCATACCATTTGATTTCCTGGCAGTTCTGGTTGCTTTTTGTTTTTAAATTGGCTTTTGTCTTTCTTTTGGTTGTATGAGGAAGCAAAATGCAGCAAAGAGGGTTTCCCCACCCCGGTGAATACCTAAGCCTCCACTGCTTACAGCATAATCAGTGTGCCAAGACAAAGAAATATGGCCCAAATGAAAGAACAGATCAAACCTCCAGAAAAAGAACTAAGTGATGAGGAAATAGCCAACCTATCAGATTCAGAGTTCAAAGCACTAGTAATTAGGGTGCTCACAGAAATCATTGAGTATGGATGCAAAATATAGGAAGAAGTGAAGGCTGCATGAAGTGAAATAAAGAAAAATGTACAGGGAACCAACAGTGAAGGGAAGGAAATAGAGATTGAAATCAACAATTTGGAGCAGAAGGAAGCAACAAACATCCAGCTGAAACAGAATGAAGGAACTAGACTTCAAAAAAAATGAAGAGAGGCTTAGGGACCTCTAGGATAATTTCAAATGCTCCAACAGCTGAATCATAGGGCTGCCAGAAAGAGAAGAGCAACAGCAAGATATTGAAAACTTATTTGAACAAATAGTGAACAAAAACTTCCCCAATCTGGAGAAAGAAATAGACTTCCAGGAATTCCAGAAAGCCCAGAGAGTCCCAAAGAAGTTGGACCCAAGGAGGAACACACCAAAGCACATCATAATTAAATTACCCAAGATTAAAGATAAGGAGAGTCTTAAAAGAGCAAGAGGAAAGGAGACAGTTATGTACAAAAGAGTTTCCACTAGACTATCAGCTGATTTCTTAAAAGAAACCTTGCAGGCAAGAAGGGGTTTGAAAGAAGTATTTGAAGTCATGAAAGGCAAAGACCTACATGAAAGATTACTCTATCCAGAAAAGCTTTCATTTAGAATGGAAGGGCAGATAAAGTGCTTCCCAGGTAAGGTCAAGTTAAAGGAGTTCATCATCACCAAGCCCTTAGCTTATGAAATGTTGAAGGGACTTATGTAAAAATTAGAAGATTAAAAACTATGAACTGTAAAATTACAACAAACTCACAACTATCAACAACTGAACCTGAAGAAACAAAAAGAAATACTAAGCAAACAACTAGAACAGGAACAGAATCACAGAAATGGAGATCATATGGAGGGTTATCAGTGGGGAAGGTGAAGGGGAGAATAGGAGTACAAGGTACAGGGAATAATTGGCAGGTACAAAATAGACAGG